>NC_064303.1:39444017-39602154 GCF_023373825.1 Bactrocera dorsalis
TGTCCGCTCGTCACTTTACATTCGAAGTATGAAAGTGAGGAGTCAGTTATTTTTAAAAAATTAAGATAAATAGAATCGGATTGTTTTACTTGGTCACTATTTTCAATAACTTCGGTATAGTCGCTAAGTGTTTGATCGTAATCTGTCTATTCTCTTTGTTCTGAGATAGATTGCTGATAATCAGTCATAGTTGATACTGGTTCTTCTGTACCTGTTTGTTGGTAAGTATCTGTCTGAATATTAAAATTCCTTTGTCGTTTGGCTATCTCGGCAGAGGGTATGGATGGTCATTTACCTAAATCAAATAGTGGTCGGTTCATGTAGTTAATCTGCTTAGTTCGGATACTTCTGTCAATGTCCATCCGTTCTGGTTGTGGTTGTGGTTTGGCAACCATAGGACGAGATTGTTGGTATAATGGACGTTGTACGTTATGGTTCTGTGCGAATTGGTTACCTGCAGTAGTAAAATACGGCCTTTGTTGTAGTTGTTCAAAAAAACTATTTGATTGTTTGGGTTTCATAGTTGGGTTTTGCAGTGTGCTAATTCTAGGTGGAAGAAGTGGTCTAGCTTGAAAATATGAAAAGTGAGGAGTCGGAACCTGGCGTGGTACTAACATTGGTCTATTGAGTTGATTTCTAAATATGTTTTGTAGTCCTCTATTTGACGCATGATTGGTACGGTATGTTTGATTTTCCAACTTCAAACATAAATGCAATGCAGTTTCTAATTCAGCAGGCTCTTTCATGCCAAGAAGACGAGAAAGGTCTCCACGTAATCCGCGAATAAATGTATCAAGAGCCTTATCCCTGTACAGCTTGGTCATTAATTGTTCTGATTCCCTGCCTAATTCCATACAGCCTATCTTATTAAGGATCAACGATAAATGTTTATAAACGGCCTGATGGAATTCTTCAACAGACTGGTTAGCACTTTGTGCTATGGTGGTCATTTGGTACTCTAATCTGCATAGTGTAGCGTAAGGCATTTGGAGATGGCACTCCAATTTTGTCCAACGAAGTTCAACTTTTTAGTTTTTATCCTCGTTGGTCCCTGCTCGGGCGCCAGTTAATGTTTTACTTTATTGAGTTTTGTAAAGAAACTGAACATTGAATCTTAAAATTACCCTAAACTAGCTGTGGTTCAACGACAGCTTCGTCGGCATTCTTGACGACAGAGTTCAGCGGATGTTGAATGGTCAGCAGAATTAAAGTTGATTATTGTTGTTGATTGATCAGCAATAATGTCGGAGTTGCAGCGGATGTTTGTTTATGTTATTAAACTTTAACAACAACATTGTTGCAATAAATGTTGTTATGTTGAAATAATAAGTTATTGAACTATAACAACTACATTGTTGCAATGAATGTTGTTGAAATAAATATTTGTTTTATTAACCTATAGCTTGACTCAGGTAAATGTATGTACTATATATAACTATAATGTTGTACGTATATAAAAATTGTTAGTTATCATAATTGTTCGAGGCGTCGTAAACACGAACTTGAAGCAGGCTAGCATAATAAACAGTCCTGTAGTTAAGCTTTGGTGAAAATATACTAAATATGTTGAATACAGAGATATAAAGAACTGTACATTATTGTAAGTGAAAACTAAGCCAAAAAAGCAATAAAAATATTTGTTTACAAAAAACATGCTAACGCACAATGGATGAACTTTATGAAGTCATATATTGAAATGAAAGGTTTAGAAACCGCACAAAAATCGTGAATTATGGAATTATATTATTCATCATTGTCAATATATTGATGGCTAACCAAATGAACTTCACATAAACTCCACTCGCGTTAGTAGTTAAATGATTACAATAGCCCGACATGGTTGGTTGGATACTTCTGAAAGACTTTGTTGCGATTTATGATTCCCATATAGCTCAATTTTCGGTCGTCGAAAACGTTGAAACCACTCGCGCACTCTGCTACAGGATAGGCAATCATCGCCATTAACTTGGTTCATCAATAGAACCGTTTCGGTAAAAGTTTTACCAATTTTCAAACAAAATTTAATGATGGCTCTTTGTTCGAAACTCATTTTCGCACCGAATGACAATGGGCATAATTGGACTACAACCACCTCTACCTCGGATATTACACAAATTTAAATTCAATTTAATTCTTCAACCGATACACAAATCAAGAAGTAATTATTATAACGTGATAAGCTTTTGCACTAATAACTCATTCAAAGTATGTCACCTTACGACCAAAAACTTTTCAAATCCAACCAAAACTGTTCAAGCGCAAAGTTGCCGAATATGTGGACCCCATTTTTATAGTTGATTTTTGACCGGAAATATCGGTCAATGTCTGAGATATACAATTGAAATTCAAAGAGTTTCATTTTCTGACAATAGCAATTCTGTGTATCAAAAATGGATTGAATTGAGTCAATACTTTCCTAATATAAAGTTTTTCGAACTTCCAGGTGACTTTATGCTGGATATACGAGTATTGCCAATAATATTTTACTCACAACAGTGATAACCGCGTCCAAAATAAATAAAATTAGGCGAAGACTTGACTTAGCTCCGATATAACTTTTATCAGTATTTTCGAACATCCGGCTGACTGCGTCATATGATTGGTGATTGCTTGTGAGGTACCTTTACTGGTCAGTGTAAAGGTTATACAGAATATACTTGTATGTATATAGAAAAATTATACTTGTGTATGTATATTGAAAATTGTGTAGGTCTCGATCTTTTTGACCATTTGCACCTTGATTTTCCTGATTTGAGTTCTTGGAAGTTGCAAGAGTATAAGTGTTTGAACTGAGCCCTTCCTTGCTTGTTTTGGTTCAATTTAAATTTCTTTGTATACTCGTATATGTATATTTCTGCCAGCGCTTTATTATGTCACTTTTGCCATAATTTTATTGCTTTGCTCTGCAGTACTTTCTCCCACCACATTTACTACATTAGGAGGCCATCAGTACTACATTTTGGTACGTCGATAAATCACGATATAACAATAATTTATAACCTATATGCGTTGAAATTGATATTTCGAATTAAAAGATAAAATTTAATATCTTAGTATAAACGCATAACTTGTAAAAGGAAAAAAAATTGTAGTTAGTTAAAAAAATGTATGCTAAACCTTTCAATGAAATATGTTGGTGAAAATTTATTAAAGTCGACATTTTTTTAATTATATTTTATAACAAAAAGTATTAAACAATGTTAGTGTGAACAGATTTTAAAATTTAATACTTCTTTATCAGTATATGATAGAGTCCAAAAATTTATAAAATTTTTCCCAAAACATATTAAATTAATTAATTTATATTCGTATATTTATATGTATTTCTGTGCGAATATAGATGCGTATTTAGAGAAATCACAGGAATAGATTTGTAAAATTCCTAACAAATAACAAAAAAACCTAAATAAGTGATGCAGTACTCACTTTTATGACCAACTTGCAAAATTTTTGTTATTTCTGATTTTTAACACAATATATTCCCAAGTCCGAGCAATATCGAAAATGTGAGGAAGCTATCATTTGTTAAGTTTCTTTATTTATTAGTATGTCGACTTAAGCGTTACAATCTGCTATTCTTATCGATTGTCCAGTGTGAATATCATAACATTTCATCGATTGGAAGTGAAGTTATTGTGTTTTAAGTGTCCGTCTGTCTGTGTTATCGGTGCGAAAATAAGCTTCGAACAAAGAACAAACATTAAATTCTGTCTTAAAATTGGAAAAACTTTTATCGAAACGTTTCAATTTATGAAACAAGTTTATGGCGATGATTGGCTATCCCGTAGCAGAGCGCACGAGTGGTTTCAACGTCTTCAAAGTGGTCGTGAGGACATAAATGACGATCAACATGAGGGCCAAGCAAAATTCGTAATCACCGGAAATTCCATCGAAACTGTGCGTGAATTCATAAAAAATCAGCCAAAATAATCATTGAAATTCATGGAAATGGAATTAAACATCTCAAAAGCATCGATTTGTCGCATTTTGACCGAACATTTAGGTTAGGTGTGTGCTCGGTTTGTTCCACACAAATTGACTGGCGACCAAAACTTGCTCAGAATCCAAAATTCGAAGGACTATTATTTGACCAAAGTTCACATTTTAACCATTAACTACTCTCCGTACCATATCAGGTGAATATATGGTTCAGTGCGACCAGGCACGTGCGACTTCTTCCTTTTCGGAAAAATGCATTTGCCCATGAAAAGAAAGCGTTATGCATACGTAGAGGCATACGCAAAAGGCTTGCACCAGCATACTTGCGGCCATACCGGCCAACGAGCTAAGACACTCGTTCGACATGCTTTTGGGCCGTGCGAAAAGCTGTATTGAAGCAGAAGGAGACTATTTTAAATAAAATACATTGAGTTTGCCGAAAAAACCATTTGTTCTGTTTTTTTTAAGTCCTGTTTACTTTGGAACGCACCTTGCATGATTTCCCAAAAATGTGGGCGATGCTACGCCTATCGTCAAATTTTCCCAAAATTATACCATCTCGGAGTAAAATTTAATGTCTTTGGTGTGACTAATTATTCATTTATTGTGTTTTTACTAGTTTCGAACAGAACAGCTACATATATGGGGAATGAGCGGCGTTATCTTCCGATTCGCACTGTCAATAGGGATATTTATAATCTTTGCGTTGAACGAATTTCGCTGCTACAGCTTTAGCAGTTTATGCGATATGTTCATTAAAATTATTAAAGGAAAGGGCCATGCCCACTTTTTCAAAATTCATCTCTGAACACGTAATATTTTTTTGTACTAAGAAACATAAATACCAAGTTTCATCAACAAATTTTACAGGTTGCAAGGGCGGACGGGCGAGCGGATAGGCAGACAAACAGTCGTCCGGATTTCAACTTTTCTCCTCATCATGATCATTTACATATAACGGGTGATTTTTTTGAGGTTAGGATTTTCATGCATTAGTATTTGACAGATCACGTGGGATTTCAGACATGGTGTCAAAGAGAAAGATGCTCAGTATGCTTTGACATTTCATCATGAATAGACTTACTAACGAGCAACGCTTGCAAATCATTGAATTTTATTACCAAAATCAGTGTTCGGTTCGAAATGTGTTTCGCGCTTTACGTCCGATTTATGGTCTACATAATCGACCATGAATGGCTACGTAAATAAGCAAAATTGCCGCATTTGGGGTGAAGAGCAACCAGAAGCCGTTCAAGAACTGCCCATGCATCCCGAAAAATGCACTGTTTGGTGTGGTTTGTACGCTGGTGGAATCATTGGACCGTATTTTTTCAAAGATGCTGTTGGACGCAACGTTACGGTGAATGGCGATCGCTATCGTTCGATGCTAACAAACTTTTTGTTGCCAAAAATGGAAGAACTGAACTTGGTTGACATGTGGTTTCAACAAGATGGCGCTACATGCCACACAGCTCGCGATTCTATGGCCATTTTGAGGGAAAACTTCGGACAACAATTCATCTCAAGAAATGGACCCGTAAGTTGGCCACCAAGATCATGCGATTTAACGCCTTTAGACTATTTTTTGTGGGGCTACGTCAAGTCTAAAGTCTACAGAAATAAGCCAGCAACTATTCCAGCTTTGGAAGACAACATTTCCGAAGAAATTCGGGCTATTCCGGCCGAAATGCTCGAAAAAGTTGCCCAAAATTGGACTTTCCGAATGGACCACCTAAGACGCAGCCGCGGTCAACATTTAAATGAAATTATCTTCAAAAAGTAAATGTCATGAACCAATCTAACGTTTCAAATAAAGAACCGATGAGATTTTTGTTTTTTTTTTTAAAAAAAGTTATCAAGCTCTTAAAAAATCACCCTTTACATATGTATTTTGTATAACCATCTATATCGATTCGGTGCAACAGGTTGCAAAAGTATGCAAATTTCAGACGATGACGAAAAAAATTTCAAAAGTATAGGTCATACATTTAAGTTTAATTTTAACAAAATGTTCAAGGTGTACGGACATGTTTTTGAATTCGCTCCTTGATTGTAATTTTTGCAAAAAGTAAGCAAACAATAATAATAAATAAAAGCAAGCAAAAAAAATTAAAAACATTGCACACAAACTATTAATAATAAACATTAACAAATAGTGCACAGAATAAATATATAAAAACAAAAAGCAAAACAAAAAAGCAAACAGTAATGAGTAGTTTGCAGCCTCACCCGCAAAACCGTAGGCATTCTTTAAGGGGTTAGGGGTTTCAAAAATATTTTTTGCATTTTCGTTAAGTGTAATATCTTAAAAATATTCCCTGAAAATTTCACGTTGATCCGACAATTAGTTTTTAAGTTATTCGAGAAATAAGAAAGAGAGCTCAGACACTTCAAAGCGCTAGTGTGAAACTTTAAACGCGTTTTTCTCAAAACTATGTTTTTTGAAGCAGTGACAACTGTAACTCGAAAACCGCTCAGTAGATTTTAATGAAATTTATACAGCTTTTAGAATACATAATAAACTCGGGCCTGATTGAAGGATTTTTATTTTTTCGAAAATTTCGATTTTTTAAGACCAATTAACTGTTGATTTTTTCGCAAAAATTAAAAAAAAAAAATTCTGAGGCCACCATTTTGTTAATTTTGAAAACAAAATAAAATCCTTCGATCAGGCCCGAGATTATCTATTTATAAAACTAGTTTTTTTTGTCCGATTGTTTTTAGATGAATCTCGAAGGACTTATGCTTGTCACCGCAAGTACATTTTTTTGGAACAGGGTCAACACAAACAACTATAACTTCGGAAATTAATTTTTTTTTTTTGAAATTTTCGTGACTGCATGTGTTGTGTTGACTATCCTATAATAATGCCATATTACTGCTTTTATAAAATAACATGATTTAGTAGCAAATAAAAGTACTGAAAACTCTCATTTCTCGTGCCTCTGACTACCCCTAACCCCTTAAATGCCTACTTCAGCTTTGTCGAGCCAACAAAAGCAACTCCTGGCAAAAACAAATGCAACGGCGATGATGAGTCATCGTAGCGATCAGCTGAAAGAGAGACTAACCAAGCGCAGTCAGTAGAAGCAGTAAACAGCAATGGGGTAACAACAAATCCACTGACAGCAGCCACTATGCAGGCACCAGCAAGCACCCGGACAGCGAAGGAAAATAAAATGCAAGTTGAGAATGTACCAAGCAAAAAAGACCATCAGTTTAGATGGGTATTGATCGCTACATTAATGTAAAAAGGAAATTTAGTCCCTTTAATCAACGGTCAATACCAAATTTCAAGCAGGCACGCCAAACAATAAAAAGCCAGAATTTCTTAATGGCAACAGATTTGCCTTATTAAGCAAAGAGCCTAACGACGATGCAAAGGGTACCATAACAGTCGTGAAAGCCAAACCACCTGCAATCTATGAGCAATATAATAGGCACAAACTATTTTCACATTGTGCCCTTGAAAAAAGGTAACATAGATGAAAGAAAAATTCAAACATACGCTGAAAAAAGTTTCATGGATTTTGTAAAATTCCTATTAAATAATAAGAAGAATTACTAATCATATCAACTGAAGAGCTCAAAAGGCCTAGTTGTTGTCATAAAAGGTATAGAGTTTTCGGTAGACTCTAATGACTTTAAAGAAGCACTAGAAGAAGGTGGTTTTAAAATAAGATTGATGCCAGATTCTAACCAATTAAAGAAAAATGAAATACACCCAATTTACGATTCAAATTATCTTCTCCACCCCAGAGCCACCGTTGAGGTACCGCACAAGGGAAATGGTCCAGTACAATATACAAATTGCCAAGAGTATGGACACACGAAAGCATATTGCACTCTACGCAGTGTCTGTGCAGTGCGTGGTGATCTACATCCACCTTCAAAATGTACTCTTAAAAAATATAATTGAAATAAAAATGCAGAAATTGTGGAGGAAATCACACTGCTACCTACAGGGGTTGCCCTGTATATAAAGATTTGAAATCGAAGTTGTCACAGGGCATCCAAGCCCATCGTAGCCACATGTTGAGTATTCCTTCTAATGAAAATATTGAAATTCTAGTCTATATTTCAAACCAGACAATCCTACACTAGGGAGCTATGCAAATGTGATGAAAGGCAATACTGCACAAATGCAATTGACCCAAAACCAACCAAATGGAAGCTTTGAAACTATGATTTTCAACCTTACCCAATGTATGACACAATTTATGGCTTCAATGATAAATAGGATTCAAGAGATAATTAAATCACAGAACCAAATATTGCAAACTTTTTTAAGTAAAAAATGAGTGTATTGAACATTTGTTTATGCAATGCTAACGGTGTTAACCAACATAAATTGGAACTTATTACATTTCTGGATGAAAATAATATTGATGTATTGCTATTGTCAGAAACTCATCTTACGAAAAAAAACAATTTCTTTATACCGTCATTTAGACTCTATGTTACAAACCAACCAGATGGAAAGTCACATGGAGGAAATGCAGTGCTGGTTAGAAAACGGTTAAATCACTACGCATTAGAATCTTATGCCACAGCGCAATTACAAGCTGCAACAATAACTATAAAAAATCGCTGCGGGAACTTAAACCTGACAACCATACACTGCCCACCGCGGTTTAAAATTACAGACATCCAATTCAAAATCTTTTTTGGAAAATAGGCTATAGATTTCTAGCAGGTGGAGATTACAATGCAAAACAAACGTATTGGGGCTCACGAATAATTAATTCGAAAGGACGACAGCTGTATCACACTATTATAAATAGGCACAATAACCTTGACTTAATTGGTTTTGCTGTAATCAAAATTATATATAAATCGCACATAACAGTTGATACATACATGCACTGATTTATCTTCTGATCACTCTCCTGTTCTAATAAAGATATGTGAACAACCCATATTCGTTGATTCACAAGTGGGTCTAACATCTCATAAAACGAATTGACTAAAATATAAAAAATACGTGAGTAGCCACGTTAATATTGAGCACAAAATAAATACAGGACGAGATATTAATAGCAACACCGAACAAAGGCTATAAACCGCTTGGTTTCAGAAAAATCTCTAATAGAGAAATAGAAAGGCTTGTAAATGAAACAAAGCGTTCAAGACGAGAATGGCAGATAAATCGTTCCCTTCCACTCAGCTTCAATTAAAATCAGCTGTGGAATCAGCTTTGGGAAGCCCAAAAGTCCATTAAGCCACCAACTGACTCCAAAATGCCTATACGAGACTTGGGTGGAAATTGGGCTCCAAGTAACGAGAAAAAGACTAATTGTTTTGCAAATCACCTGGAAAAGGTATTTCAACCTAATTTGCCAAAGAGAAACTTTAAGCAGTCAATCTTACCCAACACAACTAAAGAGTCGCTCGAATCTTTTAAGACTTCGCCTTCTGAAATTATTGGAATCATCACAGAACACTAATCCGAAAAAGTCGCCGGGACATGATAATATTGTATTTCCCCAAAAATGCTAACTGAGTTGCCAATTATTGCTGTAGAGGTGCTCTCTTTGCTCTTCAATGCAATTCCTAGTTTCGGATGCTATCCATTTTCTTGGAAAAAGTCGCAGATTATCTTGATAGATAAACCTGGGAAAGACTTAACACAGCCGTCTTCATACAGATCAATCAGTTTCTATCCTGTCTTCCTAAAATATTTAAAAAGTATTACTATCAAAGAAAGAAAATAACATAATACTAACGCACCAATTCGGGCTTTGTGAAAAATATAGCACAATAGAGCAAGTAAATAAAATGACTGACCAAATAAGGAAAGCATTTGAGCACATTATCATCTATTTTTTGTAGAGGTGGCGTAGGCGTTTGATGAGGTAAACCATGAAGGCCTTTCATATAAGATTAAAAAAATTCTACCTTAAGAATGGTATAAAATATACATAATATAAACGACAGACAATTTATGGTGAAAGTAGGAGATTTCATATCTGATGAACGACAGATAAGGGCTGGTGTACCAAAGGGCAGTGTTTTAGGCCCAACTCTATACATGAAAAAACGGAAGATCTTCCAACAGGTAATAATGTATTAACATCAACTTTTGAGGATGAAACAGCTTTAGTGAGCCGTAACAAATGCTTCATAAGAATATTAGCCGAGCACTTAACCCTCCATTACTAACCTTAGGGTCGAATCGACCCAGACACGCAAGCTTTTTAAATTAGAAAAAAATAAAGAATATTTTTTAACGCAAGATATATATGTAATCTAAATTTGCACATATTTAAACGTTTATAAACAATAAGAATAAGAAACTTGTAAAATATTATGCATAAAAAATTGTTTTAAAAAACAGCCTGGGTCGATTAAATTACACAATTGAAAAATTTTTGCATTAGTCATTCCAATTTTTCTTTTTTAACATTTTACTTTTATATTTCAGGTTTCAAATGCACTTTATTTGAAGTCAATATCTTTAAAACTTATCATTTTATGCGGAATCTGGCTGGATGACTTTTTTTCACTTTATTACCTATGTTGTATACAAACTTAATTTCAATTTAAGTATATAAATTAATTTTTTAACACATCATTTTATAAATTTAACAATAAAATACTACAATATACTAAAAGACGTATACGTTTTAGCAATTTATAAGTTTAAACGATTTTAATCGATAATACAAATGAGGGTCGATAAGACCCATGGTTAGTAACCATGCGACATGATTTGAGGTTAGTAATGCAGGGTTAAGGTTTGTCGAAGAATGGCTAGCCAACTGGCGTATAAATATGAATGAATGAAAGTCCGACCAAAAAATGAACAACATTTTAGTACCCCAAGCGAACGAAGTAACATATCTTCGTATTCACCTAGATAGTAGGCTCATGTGGAGAAAATATATATCTAGTAAAATAACTTGCATGAAGATAAGAGCTGCAAATTTGAATTGGTTTTTGAATAAAAACTCCAAACTTAGCCTAGACAATAAGTGCTTTTATATAATGCGGTCATAAAGCTTATTTGGATGTATGGCATTCAACTATGCTGTACGACCTGTGCAACTAATATTGATATACTACAAAAGTACCAATCGAAAATGCTTAAAACAATCATGTGTTCACCATGGTACATGGGTAATGAAAGTACCCATAAATACCTTGGTATTCGTATGGTAAAGAAAGAAGTAGAAGACAGCAGAATTAAATATATATCTAAACTCCGAGATCACCCAAACCCTTTGGCTAATGATTTGGTACATTCCTGCGATCAAACACGTCTTAAAAAAGAGATATACGAGTACCTGCGTACTAAGGAGCAACGTATCACCAAAACAGCTCAAGCCCTTGTTTGAGCTTGTCGAGATTTAAATAATATCTTTTTGTTAGGCTTGTAAAACAGAAAGCAGATTCAATAAATAAAAAAAGTTTTGCAAACAAAAACAAAAAACAAAAAAAGGATAGGTATTATTTTTTCAGCGTGATTTTTACGCCTCAAAGTCAGATTCAGCGGAGTACAGGTTTAATATATTGAAAATCATGAACAAAAATATTTCTGAATGTGTAACTAATAAGAATATTTGAATGATATAAATAAATCCAGATATTGGAATTTTCCACTCCCTTTTTAGTCTTCAGCTTCATACAACAGGTTTGGGATATAACTCCTAATTATTTGTGCTTTCGCAGCAAAATGTGCAAAATTTCAAGTGAAATTGATAACAAAACTACAAATGGATCAGTTTGTTTCTGTTTTTTAAAAGTGAAATTTCTTGCACTCTAGAATAAAAAGATATTGGCTTATACTGAAAATAAGGTATACTAAAAATATTTACTAGTCCATCGAAAAAAATAATGGGCACCACCGTGATTTTTGAGCGGCTGTGGCGTGTTTTTTTTTTTTTTGATTTCTGCTAGATATTTACTCTCCATTCCGATAAATGTTAACATGTTTGCATGTCAAACTGATAAACACATATCTCATCGGCAGTTCTAATGCTATCTATAAATGTATGATCGGAATTCACCCGATCAAGCATGTCCAAAGAAAAAAGATATCTCGGTACTATTTTCGTAAAAATTCAGCTTTATAGGGACGAAAGGAGCAAGAACGCGCTTCATATCCGAAATATGCACCAAAATTATTGGAACGAACTCGCGAGAAATGTCGAGCACTTTTGCTTCTCTCCGACATTTACCCTATAATTTCATGTGACTTGGTTTCCTTAATTTTTTTAATATTTCCATCGGTTGGAGAAGTCGAAGGTCGTCCAGAAAAAGGCATGTCTTCAACAATCTCCCAACCGTCTTTGAAAGCTTTGCACCGCTTGTAGGCTTATTTTTTGATAAAACTGGATCACCATAGGCTTTTTCTAATATTTGCAACGATTTCGCACACAGAACTTGGTAATAAATACAAAATTTGAGACAATTTCTTTGTTCGATATTTTTATCCATTGCAATACTGAGGTGTACCGACTTAAGCAGCTACTGTAAAGTGGTTGACAGATCGCGCTCGCCTACTTTCTTTTATGAGGCTTATTGGGTATATTGACTTATAAAACGTTATCTTTCTTAATATAAACTGCATATTACCATAGCGACCTGTTAATGGCTTTAATATCAGATACTTTAAATTTTATTTTTAAAAAAGCCTAACAGTATGCATCCAGTAAGGTGCTGTTTGTGGCTTACGCTCTTTTCGGTTAGCAATGCAGTAGTCTCCTTAAGCATAGAAAAAGGTTGACAACAAGGCAATATAAATAACCACGTTTGTAATGGCACATAAATTGGCAACGAGTGTGAAATAATTTTGCGCTCATTAAAACACAAACTCCTCAAAAACAAATGTGAGGCGTTGCTCAAATACGCATTTATTCAAACGTACCTCTGCATGCATACTCACGCACATGTTTGTATACTTATGTGTGCTTTTATAATTACACTTTAGTGTGCGACAAACTTCCTGCAGCAAAACCACGAACCATGATGCGCAACAACAGCCGCGCACACTCAAAACCACTGACAGTGCCAACGGCTTCATTTTAATTTTTGCTTCACGCAATGCGGTTGTAAAATTGTCACACTCTGCTATAGCTGGTGGGTGTAAAATTACGAGCCAACACATCCATACATTGCAGCTAACAGAATTCGGTAACTAGCAGGCGACAACATATGTAGTAAGTAGCAACAATAACAATGAGACGGTTAACAACATCAGCCAACAATACAGTGAAATGCTAAAATTCCATGTAGAAATTGTTAGCGCTGTTTCAAATTTCGAAAAGGTTAACGACACTTGATTTAAAATGATTAAGCAAGTACATTTTTATACTCTTGCAATATGTTGCACAGGATCTTAAAAAAAAAAAACAAAAGGTTTTTTTCGGCAAAATCAATTTATTTTATTCAAAACAGTCTCCTTCCGCTTCAATACAGCTTTTTGCACAGCCCAAAAGCGTATCGAACGATTGTTGGAGGTGGAAGAAATTCTTTGTGGATAAGTCAGCAAGTTTTCGGCCCTTTGACCTTTTTAATGATTTCCTTCGAATGTTGGATTCTGAGCAATTTTTTGTCGTCAGTCAATTTGTGCGAAACAAACCGTGCACACACCTTTCGTAAGCTTAAATGTTCGGTCAAAATGCGATAAATCGATGTTTTCGAGATGTTCAATCCCATTTCCATGAATTTCAATGATGAGTTCGGCTGATTTTTGATGAATTCACGTACAGTTTCGATGGAATTTCCAGAAGTCACGGTTTTTGATTGGCCCACATGTTAATCGTCATATACGTCCTCACGACCATTTTGAAAACGTTGAAACCACTCGTGCACTCTGCTACGGGATAAACAATCATCGCCATGAACTTGCTTCATTAATTGAAACATTTCCATAAAAGTTTTACCAATTTTAAAACATAATTTAATGTTGACTCTTTGTTCGAAGTTCATTTTCGCATCGGTGCGACACTTAAGACGCAATAATTTCACTTCCAATATATGAAATGTCATGAAATTCTCACTGGACAATCGATAAAGATAGCAGATTCTAACGCACTAGTCGACATATCCATAGATGACGTCACCAGGGGCGCTAGATTCCTGTTTACTTTGGAACGCACCTTGTAGAACAGTTATTTGACAGAAAGCAGCGCAGTACTAAAGGGCACTTGTTCTCTAAAACTTTTGAAAAACTGCGGGCTGACGCGTCTGTAATAAACATATAAATATTTCTAGTACCACTTAAACAAATATAACCAAATGTGGTTTCGATAAATCCTATAAGAACATCTACCGATAGTATGAAAACAAACGAAATAACCCCGCTCAGTCGGCTAAAAACGTACTGCTAAACAGTTTATCTTTTTGCTTAAAATAGAGGAAATGAGGCTCTAAAACCTGACCTGGTCCCCATATAACAAAGATTTAACATCCCGGTTACTTTATGATTGGTGATGGTATGTAAGGTACCTTAATTAATAATTACTACCGTGATCAAATTAATCTGAGCGAACATTTTATTAGTCTGTGGTATGTTAATAGTATATTTGGTAACAAACCTTATGCGAAATATGGCGGCCAGCTTATGAGCTATGATATCATGATTTACTATACTTCTATATATACTACCGTGATCAAATTGAAAGGTGAATTTTGGCCATTTCATCTGCTTCAAATTATTCCCTTCCCGTTGCAATACACTTATACCAACGAATTTTCCAGTCATCATAGCACTTGGAAAAATCCCCGTCGACATGGCCATCAGAGCTTTTTTCGATTCAGCTTCTAACTAAAGGGGGATTTTTTAAGAGCTTGATAACTTTTTAAAAAAAAAAAACGCATAAAATTTGCAAAATCTCATCGGTTCTTTATTTGAAACGTTAGATTGGTTCATGACATTTACTTTTTGAAGATAATTTCATTTAAATGTTGACCGCGGCTGCGTCTTAGGTGGTCCATTCGGAAAGTCCAATTTTGGGCAACTTTTTCGAGCATTTCGGCCGGAATAGCCCGAATTTCTTCGGAAATGTTGTCTTCCAAAGCTGGAATAGTTGCTGGCTTATTTCTGTAGACTTTAGACTTGACGTAGCCCCACAAAAAATAGTCTAAAGGCGTTAAATCGCATGATCTTGGTGGCCAACTTACGGGTCCATTTCTTGAGATGAATTGTTGTCCGAAGTTTTCCCTCAAAATGGCCATAGAATCGCGAGCTGTGTGGCATGTAGCGCCATCTTGTTGAAACCACATGTCAACCAAGTTTCAGTTCTTCCATTTTTGGCAACAAAAAGTTTGTTAGCATCGAACGATAGCGATCGCCATTCACCGTAACGTTGCGTCCAACAGCATCTTTGAAAAAATACGGTCCAATGATTCCACCAGCGTACAAACCACACCAAACAGTGCATTTTTTCGGGATGCATGGGCAGTTCTTGAAACGGCTTCTGTTGCTCTTCACCCAAATGCGGCAATTTTGCAATTTTGCTTATTTACGTAGCCATTCAACCAGAAATGAGCCTCATCGCTGAACAAAATTTGTCGATAAAAAAGCGGATTTTCACATTTCGAACCGAACACTGATTTTGGTAATAAAATTCAATGATTTGCAAGCGTTGCTCGTTAGTAAGTCTATTCATGATGAAATGTCAAAGCATACTGAGCATCTTTCTCTTTGACACCATGTCTGAAATCCCACGTGATCTGTCAAATACTAATGCATGAAAATCCTAACCTCAAAAAAATCACCCGTTATATTCTCAATTAAGTCAAAACGGTCTCCTCGGAGCGGCCATGTGAATTTGCCGAATAGCCAGAAATTATCGCACTTATTTCTTCAATAATTTCAGACATAGTAAAAATCGAAAAATTCACTTTTAATGCCTCACAAAACGACCCGTATCTCAAATACTAATTTATGTTTTGACGTAACATTTAGCAGAGATGTCACTAGCAGTACTATCAATTTACAGAAAAAAAGTATACCGATTCGAAAAATACGCAAAGTATAAATTGAAAATTCACAGTAGTTAGTTATTTGCTTGTAATCCGAACCCATGGTTGATGTTTTGCTCCTTAAAGGAATTTCTTTGGCTTTGATACTGACAAGTTGCAAGAGTATAAAATGTTTAGTTATACCCGAATATAGCCCTTCCTCACTTGTTTGATACTCCCTTTTATTAATCGAACAACTTGATAATTAATAACTTATTGCACATGTTATATTTAGTAGCTAACGAAAACCAACTATTTATACTAAAAAACTCAGACATAAGGAAATTAAAATTGCATAAACTACACGCTCGTTGAGCTTAAAAAAACAGCAAAAATGATGGAGAACGACTACTAACTATATGCAAAAGTAGCAGTTCTATATATAACTCTAAAATTTAGTAATATGATGTTGCTTATGCATCTGTGCGCCCACATGGCCGAAAGCTAAACATAATATCTAAAGATTTTGTTGTCACTGAATGTATACTTGAGTTGAATAATATAAATATTAATCTAATATATCTAATATCTCCCTTCCGCCTTTTTGTCTTTTGAATTTCACGGCTATGTATAAAGCTCTACGGAGCTCTTATCTGGTAATACTATACATCTTTGAAAGGTCTTGACATAACCTACAAAACGACGCTATGCATGATCAATTTGGATATTGCGTTCAACAGTTACAACGTGTAAGCATGAAGTTTAGTAACGCCGAAATTCTCGCTATTTTAAAGTTTTCCTTCTTTAAAGGCAATTCCGTTAGAGAAACGTTCCGTGAGATTAATGGTATTTTGGAGGATGGTACTATATCACTCCGAACTGCGAAGCAATGGTTTCGATGACTCAGAGCGGATGATCCTTCTGAACCGAATCAACGCCTGCAATATGCTGCTGAAACGGAATGAACTCGACCCATTTTTGAAGTGGATGGTGACGACGAAAAATGGATCGCATACGACAATATCAAGCGAAAACGGTCGTGGTCGCTGGCCGGTGAATGGGCTCAAACAGTAGCCAAGCCGGGATTGACAGCTAGGAAGGTTTTGCTGTGTGTTTGGTGAGATTGGAAGGGAATAATTCACTATAAGCTGCTCCCATATGGATAGACGCTTAATTTTACCATCTACTGTGAACAACTGGGCCGCTTGAAGCAGGCGATCAACCAGAAGCGTCCAGAATTGGCCAACTGGAAGGCTGCAGTGTTTCACCAGGACAACACCAGACCACACACTTCGGTGATGACTCGTCAGAAGCTACGGGGCTCGGATTGGCGGTTTTAACCCATCCACCATATAGCCCAGACATAGCGCCAAATGATTACCACCTGTTTCTGTCCAATGGTGAACGTCCTAGTTGGTGTAAAGTTGAACTCGAAAGAGGCATATGAAAATTGGCTGTGTGAGTTCTTCGAAAATAAGGAGGTGTTTCTAGGAGGGAGTTATTATGAAATTGCCATCTAGATGGAAATAGATGACCAAACGAAACAGCGCATATTTGAACTAAATCCGATCACTGTAACACTTTTTATAAAGCATTGAATAAAGAGCAAAAAAGCAGAAGGGAGATATTTGACAACATTATATATCGGTGGTAAATTTATGAGAATGAATATTCGGTTCCAGAAGCAAAAAATTTTTTTTATCATAACTGCTCTAGGCGTTGTAAACGTATATTTGAGGCGGGCTCTCATGGTAAGCAGTTCTACAGCTAAGCTTTGTCGGTAATATACAAACACGATGAAAAGCGGGCATAATAAACTATAGAATTAAAACTAAGCCGCAATAAGCAATAAAAATATTTCGTTACAACTAAAGAACGATAGATGAATTTTTGCACAAAAATTAAGAAATATGGAAATATCTTACATGATTTTGTCAATATATTGGAGGCTAGCCGAATCCGCTTCGTATAAACTCCAATCGCGTTGGCGGTTAAATAATCACAAAAGCCCAACGTGGTTAGATGTGTACATGATTTTTGGTTCCCACATAGCTTTCAGCTGCCAACTTTGTCGTATGTGATAGTCACAATTAAAATGTAAATTTAAAACATTAATTAACATGTTTAAAAAATGTCCTAAACCAAACTGTGTTGGAACCACATCTATGTAGATTTTTTCTCAGTTGATAGAAATTATTTATAATTATTGTCCCCTTAACCGCTTTCATTCATATAACCACTGTCTTGAAGATCTAACACTTAAAAACAAAATATATTTCTAGCAAGTAAGGAAGGGCTAAGTTCGTGTGTAACCGAACCTTATATACTCTTGCAATTTGCAAAATTTATAGTCAGTGAAGCTTCAACGGAAAAATATGACAGTTGAAGGTATTGACCTATTTTTGCTAGCAACACACTATTAACAAACCACAAACTAAAAATATTTCCCTGGGTTTCATTAAGGTACCTCACATACTACATAACCATCAGTCATATGGAAAAAAATCAGCCGAATGTTCGAAAATCCTAATAATACTCGTATTAGTTATATGGGCGAGATCAAATTTAAGCCCAATTTTATCCATTTAAAGCACAAATATACACTATTATGAAAAAAACACGCTCTCTCATTTTTATTGACATAACTCACACAGTAGACGAGATATGGGGTGTAGAGACATCCGGAAGTTCGAAAATCTTTAAATTGGGTATATAAGGGCTGAAAGAAGTATTGACTTGATTTAACTCATTTTTAATACACAGAGATACTATTATCATTATAGGATTTTTTCTGAGTTTTAATTTTATATGCCATACATTGACCGATATTTCCCATCAAAAGTGTACTATAGATACTGAGGTCTACATTTCCGGTATTTGGGGGCTTCAACAGCTCTGGTTGGATTTGGTCAATAAGGGAATTACTAGTGCCAAGCATTAGTCTCCCATATTAATTGTTGTTTGATTTTTCTTCTAGAGAAATTAATTTAATTTGAATCAAGTGGAATTTAAAATTGTGATGTATGAGAAGTAGACGTGAATGTAGTTCGATTTTGCTCATTTTGACATAGTGACATGAGAAAGTGTTAACAATATCACGAACCAAGTTTAGTCAAAATCTATCGTTCGGGTCCCGAGATATGTGAGTTTACCTAAAAGTGGGCGGTAAATTAAACCCTTTAAAGGCCGGAGCCATGCTAACTTTTCGTAGCTTTTAAGCGGAATCTAGCTACTGTGATTGCCTGAACCAAATTAGAATTCTGTATCGTTTCATAATGGGTTTTTGTTCAAGGGCATTTTGTGAGGGTGGCAGTGGTCCGATTACGACCATCTACGAACTCCGCCTTACTTTTTTGTCAAGGAACATGCGTATCATATTTCATTAGATATCTTAATTTTTACTCAGATGACAGCTTGCACGGACGCAGAGAAAACATACTACAACTGGTAATAAGTTTAAAATAAACGAAATTTCGAACTTTGAAGGTAAATATTTCCATTTGGAACGTTACTACCAAAAACGAAGAAATTACTTTTCTACTTAATTTTCAATTTCTAGGAAAAAATTTGGTTTGGTCTCTGTCAGTCTATCTATATATATGATATAGTTCCTCAGTTCTCGAAATATTGATCTGAAATTTTACATCACTCTTACTGCTTCATTTGTTGGCTGATATCGGACTATTATAGTATATGACTGAACTGAACGATCAAAATCAAGTTATTGCAAAAAAACTTTTTCATTTGATGAGAAGAAATTTTTGGGTCGGATCACTATCACAGCATTTAGCTGTCATACATTTTACGTTCTTCTAAGACTTCGGTGCAACCGTAAAGTTTAAGGTCCCAAGTTACTTATAGCATGAACATGAAACTATCATACGCCAGCCAAATTGACGATGAACACACGGCCACAGTTTGGCGTCTTTACTTACCGGCTCACTGCTACCTTTGCAGCTATAGTAATCACAATTTCATATCCACTAATAAAACGTAGTCTTTCTCTCAGCAGATTTGCTGTTTTAACAACCATCTAATTCGTCATAGACAAATAATTTATGCTTTAATAGAAGTATGTATGTAGGGACGTGTATAGACCTAATAAAAAAATTAAACTCAAAACTAGTAAAAATGTGGACCGAAAAGGCGTTGATGTATTTTCTTAGGCATATGTTATTAACATACCTTTAAAGAAGTTTACGAAAATAAAGTATGGTAGTTAAACCGACATTTTCCAACTACTAAAATAATTATCTAACTATTCGTAAGTCTAACCACAAAGATATACTCATACATACAAAAGCATATTTTCTTTAAATTTCTAGGCTAATTCCAATTAACAAATAAGTTGTTTTGATAATAAACAATGCTACAAATCGTCACCTGAAATGCAAAATAACGCATCATCAAAAAATTCGAAATTGAGTGTCTTATTTATTACGCTTCACTACTTCAAATTATATACATAATATTAAATATGTTCAACATTTTCTGGTTCTGCAGTCATATATAAACCAGTTTTAACCAATATTAATATTTTGTTTCACTCATGTTCCATTTTATTCCGTGTTTCATTCATGCCACTGTAAATTTCTGAAAATGTTGTTACGTTAATTTGCATTTCAGGTGACGAAATACACATTTGTTTGCAGAGTTGTGAGTTTAGTTAAAATCACATTCATCATTAACCACAAAAAAGTGGATGGCGCTAATAAGTAAGAAAATTTATTGCTACGTACGAAGGTGAAGACAAATGAATTAATGGAAAAGAGAAACATTTGAAATTAAGTTTTATTTTGCAGTATGTAAAATACTTCAAACCATGTCGGCTTTCCAAAGATTATCTTTAGAGAATATTTGTTGCCTACTAATATTCTCCAGATTTATCCAGATTAGACTTCTTAAAGTCGTATTTGATTGAAAAGTTTCAACTAACTGTGTAAATATTTTAATTGCAACATAAGACGGAAGGCGGTGCCACATGGCGTATGATGAACAAGCGAGTATATTAAGCATTCGATAATATTTTATGATTTTCTAATTCAATATTAGGGGTATGCGAATCCAGTTCGATTCGAGTCGAATCGAATCTAAGGATTCGAGTCAAATATCGTATAGTTCGAACTATTCGAATAATGCGAATAATTCGAAATATAGGAAGAAGTAAAATCTTAAATAGATTATTCTATTGCAGTAATAGAACAAAATTAAAGAAAATAAAACTATTATTTAATTCAAATTGATTTAGACATTTATTAACATAGTTGATCTAGCTCTGCTTTAGTAGGTGGCCCGAGTTTCTGACGTTTTGGCGATTCTTTAGTACTTTTACTTTCTTCTGCAACTATACCCTTTTTTCCTATTTCAACACATTTCTGATATAAAATAGGATGTTTCGAATGTAAATACTTTAACATAGGTGAAGTAGTGGCTAGAAAACCATAATGATTAATTAATATAAATATATATGTATATATAAGTCAGAAAAAAACATCATACGTGTTGGTAATTTTAATACTTTCGAGCAAGTATTACATATTGCTCTTCGATATCCTTCAGTTCAGAGCTTAAAAAATTCAAAGCAGGACTCCGATGTGTTGAAGACACAACCTCATTATCATCTCCCATACCAACTTCAGGTTCTACTTCCATAATCACACTTTCCTCTTCATAATTATGGGAAGACATTTATTCAATTTAAAAAAAAAAATAACTAATGTTTGATTTTTTGAATATTTGAAACGAGAATGACAGATGTAATTAAAAAATCATGCAAATAGTCAAATATTAAAATTATTCGAATTATTCGAACTATTCGAATAATGCGAATATACGGGTCGAATCTCGGATCGAATAATTCGATTCGATTCGCGTCGAATAATTCGAAATTTCGAATATTCGCATGCCCCTATTCAATATACATATTGTCGATCAGATAATAAATCATTCTAAAGATGCTTTTTCTTTTAAAGCAGAAATAATTTACATGCAGTGAGATATGCGTGTTTGCTTTTATTTAGACATGGATAGTTAACATACAGTCTTCGAAGAGCAGACGAGCTATCCCAAAATAATATCTTTGTTACGATGATAACTAAATATGCGAAATTTACATCACGACTCGAATCGCTGGTCTACTATTTTCATAATCTCACCAAATCTTAGCTTTACGAAATGAGAGCACTAGGGATAGCCTCACTATTTTCAAAAACACTCTTTTATTTACCAAAAATTGTAATTTTAAAGAACTTCCACATAAATTATTTATTTACATCGACACCCGCGTGCTTATGTAGAATAAGCAGAATAGAATGTTTTGCTACCTAAAAAATAAAGAAATTCGTAAGTGAATTAGCTTCCTTATACGGAACAGCTTACCCTTTGTTATTATGTTGGAAATGCATAAATTACACATTTGAAACATAAAATACACAAGATGACGTGGTAAAAAATTAATAAGTTTTCAGACTCAATCGTACACAGAAAATAATATATAAATTGATACATATTCACCCGAACCCAAACTGATTTCATGGGTCTAAATTTTACAAAATTGAAAATGCTTAAAATTAAATTTTATATTTTTGAAACTAAAATAGTCGCCTTTTACTTACACTCGTTTATTCAGATCGAACATCAGTTTTAACGTCCTGTAAGCTATAAAATATTGCTTAAGATAACATAAAAGATCTTGTACGCACATACGTTAATGGAGAAATATCTGGCAGCGGTGATGCCATCCATGAATCTATTTGTATACTATGTATATAGTATATGCCACATACAGCGTATAAGTGATTTATCGACGTACCCACTGCAGTACAACTGGCGAACTGACCAAGTAACCACATTAACGTTATGAGAGAAAGCTGCTTTTAAATACCTTAAATATAAATAATACAGCTTGTTATGCATTTTCATTTGTTTTGTAAATGTATGTAATAGGGTTATATTGATAAATTTTAAATTCAGTAGCATCAGCATTTCTCAACTTAAATATTCTGTTTCAGAGTAATGCAAATGTGGTAAGAATCAGTTTATAAAGCGCTAACATGCGTTTAGCCGTGTGAAGAAGTTCACACAAGTAAGGAAAGTTCTCTGAACGTCATTAAGTTGGTAGTGGGCAGAAACGATTCTTTCACGTATGACTCAAGCAGCTCACGCCTTACGGTCTTAGACCAAGTAACCTATGGA
This sequence comes from Bactrocera dorsalis, assembly GCF_023373825.1. Taxonomy (NCBI): domain Eukaryota; kingdom Metazoa; phylum Arthropoda; class Insecta; order Diptera; family Tephritidae; genus Bactrocera; species Bactrocera dorsalis. The sequence continues at coordinate 39,467,061 of NC_064303.1, forward strand.
TAGCAAAAACATCCGTTTGAAGGCGAGCTAAAGTGAGAAGGCGAAAAATCCCTTCCCAGGGTTGTGCTAGGAAGGCCAATAAAAACACCACCAATGAAAGAACAAATCATGCTCGGCAGAGACGTATCAGATATTCCCCATGCGCCAAGTCTTCGAAAAGACCAATGAAAAGAGTATAAACACACACCACCTCGTTTCCAAGATGCTTTTGACAGCATAAATGCCTTAATGTCTGAATTTGGTATCCCCGTCAAACTACTACGGCTGTTTAAACTGACATTGAGCAATACCATCAGGTATTATCTTCTATAATAGTGTACATCCATTGGCGTACGCCGCTGATATTGATATCATCCGCGCCGCCAGTTCTGCTTTCTCCAGAATAGATAAAGCAGGGAAGGAAATGGGCCTAGTGTAGATAATTTCGTATGTCTTCAGTCATCTGTCAGCCTGGAAATCCACCACAGAATAACTCTTGCCAATAGGCTCTACTTAGGACTGAGTAGGCAATTGAGAAGTAAAGTCCATTCTCGACGAACAAAAGCCAAACTCTACAAGTCACTCAGTATTCCTGTCCTGCTATACCGTGCAGAATCATAAGCGATGATGACAACGTTACGAGTTTTCGATAGAAAGGTTATGCGGAAGATTTATGTACCTTTGCGTGTTGGCCACGATGAATATCGCAGTCGCTGGAGCAATAAGCTGTATAAGATTTACGACGACATTGACATAGTTCAGCGAATTAAGAGACAGCGGCTCTGCTGGCCAGGTCAGTCGTCCGAATGGATGAAAACACCCCAGTTCTGAAAGTATTCGACGCAGTACCCGCTGGAAGAAGCAGAGGTAGACCTCCACTTCGTTGGGGAGACCAGGTGGGGAGACTGGCTTCACATTGGAATCTCCAAATGGTGCCAAGCAGCGAAAAAGGAAAAACGACTGGCGCGCTGTTTTGAACTCGGCTACATCAATAAAAAAATTATAATATTAATATTTTTGTTGTTGGTCTTTTTGACATTCTTTTTTTGATTTGTATTCACTTTGGTATTCTATTTTATTACAAACAGACTTAATCCGAAAAAACCTTTAATGAATGAGCTCCAAACAAGGTGGCCCGCGATCCCGATTTTGCAAGCAATATTTTGTCCAACGATGAAATTGATAAATGAGTAAAATTGAGCTAAATAAAATTGTCACATTGTTAACTCACTATCGATTGTTGAGACGACATAATGAACCCACAGCTCATCTAATAGCAGAGGGAATCTTTGATCCATATTTCTTCAAAAATGAGGAAAGCAATAATGCTGCAATCAACAGGGAACACTATTGTTCCTTGATAAATTTATTGAAGCAACCTTTTGGAGAGTGCATTATCACCCGTTGTGGGTCTATGGCTTCGCCTCCGCGATCATGCTCATTAAAACCACTGGAGTATTTTTTGCGGGGTTACGGGAAATGGCTTGTCTGTGCAGAAAAGCCCGAAGTATTTGACATTTTGGAAAGATATTCTGTGGGTTTTTACTGACATATGTTCCCAATTGCTGCAAAAAGTTGTCGTAAATTAAGAATTTATTCGAGCCAGCTGAGTCATTCTTTTGCTCGAAGTGATTGTTAAGACATAACGGTAAACGCTTATTGCATAATAAATCTTAGCTCTTGGTCACACCATTAAATTATATATATGCCTTTTGAAAACCACAAAAAACACCGTTTACAAAAATGCAGCGGCACATATTTATGTGACAGGGCAGAAAGGTTTCGCCATATTTAGTGCTACTCGTATCTTACTCATATCTCTCCCGATTTAATTTTTGATTGGCCTTTGTGATGGCAGCTGTTTCAGTTAACAGACTCATTTTCCTGGAAATTTTTTAAATTAATTTGTAAGCATCTTAATTGAGAGTCATACACAAAAGTTCCCGCCGTCTGTCTATCGTCATTTGTCATCTTACCGGTACCACATGTGGCTTCTGATAGCAGAACAGCACAAACACGCACAAAAGTTTAAAAAGCAGTTCAGAAGTTCCCGGGTAGACAAGGAAGAGAAATACATAAATGCGATGTAAGCAAAGAAGACCATCACATATTCATAAAGTTGGCTTTTAAGACTTTAAAAATTTCTGCGACAAAGTTTGATTATCTCAACTAGGCAATTAAATACATATGTATGTATGTATATTGAATTGAAATTTGGAATCTATACATATGTATGTATAAATAAAAATAAATCGCCAAAATGTATGTACGCTCATAACTTTCATACGACTGAACCAAATTTGATAATTCTTTTTTTAAAATGTTCGCTGAGGTTCAGAGATGGCTTCTGCGGAGAAAAAAATTCGAATGATTGCCGGAAAACCCCTAAAAACAGCCCTTTTATTTTTCTCATACAAACGAATGAATGTTTGTTTTTTAGTAACAATAAGAGAACGGCTGAACCAATATTGATGAAATTTTCAAAAGAATGTTCTGTGTGAATTGGGGAAGGTTTAGGAATAAAAAACCTGTATGTCTTTCATGAGGAAAAGTCGGAAAATTGAAAAATTCCAAAAAGTTAATTTTTTCCATACAAATTTTTTCATTAAATTTTTTTGTTTTGTTTTTCAATTATTTAAATCGTTCAAATTTGGCGTTTGCTTCAAAAATGTTTGAAAACTATTCAGTGAAAATGTTATGTGTGTTGCAAACAAAGTGATTAATTACAGATTGAAATTTGTTACGATGCCATGAAGAGGTCGCGCTAATATCGGTCGGCGTTCTTTTTGGCATCAACATACATTAGCAGCCCAAGGCACATGAACGAGTACTCCCAGGATGCGATGACATACGTGCGGTATTATGGGTCGCGATCAATCAGAAAGCGATCGTCACGATGTCACAGCAAGACTTTTCAACAGCTTCGATGGACATTGGGTAGTGGTTCCACCAGATCAAATTGATGAAATTATTTCTGCGGAAATTCCTGATGCAGAGAAAGATCCAGTGTTATACGAAGTGATGAAAACCAATATGGTTCATGGACCTTGCGAACACCACAATCCTACTTCGGTTTGTATGTCTGACAATAAATGCACGAAACGCTATCCACGTTTCTTTCGGAAACACAATCTGGAAATGATGGATATCCACCCTATCGGCGTCGCTCACCAGACGACAATGGCAGAACATTCAGCATTCAATTTAAAAGAGTGAATATCGAAGTTGACTACACATGGATCGTACTATATTCCCCACTGTTGTTTAATTCACATTCAAAACTCATATCAATGTTGAGTACTGCAGTTTGGTTAAATCTATAAATTGCGTTTGTAAGTACGTCACCAAGGGAAGCAACATGGCGGTTATTGGGCTTGAACGATACGTGAGCTGCGCTAAAGCGCTTTATAGGATATTTACTTGTGCGTCTCGCAGTTAATTTGGAGAATGGCCAAAGAGGGTATTTCAACCCAGGGAATACAGTACAGCCAGTGGTAACACCGCCAGCAACAAAATTAACATTTACGAGTTTTTTCTCAAATTTCGTCAGTGATCCGTTTGCGAGAACATTGCTCTATTCGGAAATACCTTGATGTTATACCTGGAATGCATCGTCGAAGAAATAGTTGCGCAAAAAGCAAGACCAACCAGTAGATCGGCATCGAGGTGTGTTATCAACTAATGCATTAGGACGAATTTACACAATCTACCCGAAAAACGACGATTATTTCTATCTTCGGTTGATATTGATTAACGTACGCGCTTCAACTTCATTTGAGTCATTGCGTACTGTGAATGGTACGGTGTCTGCGAGTTTTGGAGAAGTAAGCCAGCAATTACAATTGCTGGAAAATGTCAATCACTGGAATGCAAATGAAGTTCGCACACTTTTCGTGATAAACATTTGGACGTATCAGCCTTCAAATCCGCACCTATTATGGGATAGAAACAAAAATAATATTGCCGAAGACATTTTACATCGTCTTCGCTACACCTTGGAAATGGGTCAATTCCAGTTGATACTTCCGGTGGTTCGATATCAATTCCATTCGCCGCTTATCAATTGACGAAAGAAAAACTCATCACGAATGTTAGGCGATAGCCAAAATATCGTTACTACGATTCCTTAAATGCACGCGCAATGTCAACTGCCATAAATACCGATGTTGTTGACTTAAACTGGAAGATTCAAAGTCAAATTCCGGGAGACTTGCGCTCATAAAAATCGATCGATCGCCTTGACAATGAAGACGTTGCCGTGAATTATCCAGTGTAATTTCTAAATTTTTTGGAGAGGCTTGGTAGTATGCCACCGCATCATTTGCGTCCCAAAGTTGGATCTGTCGTTCATGTGTTCCGCAATCTGCGCTATCGAATACAAGGGGGCAGAATGCTTGATTCTAATAATTCCTTTGAGCTCTACCGATTTGCCATTTCAGTTCAAACGTATTCCGTTTCCAGTGAAAATTGCATTTGAGATGACAATCAACAGGAAACAAGGATAGTCGCATAGTGTGTAGCATAAATTTGGAAATGCTCTGTTTTTCACACGGTCAGATATACGTGGCGTACTCACGAGTTGGAAAACCATCTTTTCTGTATACCGGAACAAAACCCAAAAAATGTTGTTTATAAAGCTGCGTTACATTGAAAAAAAAATGAAATGATAAATTTAACTTTCTTTTCATTTCAAAACATATAATTTCACGCAGGACAACGGCTGCGGGGTCAGCTAGTTTTTTCAATAAAAATAAAAAAGTTTCTGAGAATAATAATTTTGTCGCGGGAATATTTAAAGTTTGAAAAGCCAACTTTAGGAATATGTGGTGGTTATTTTTGAAAAACGAAAATTAGTTGGTGAAATTTTAGTTTGAATGAAAAAACGAAAATTCCTATGTAAAATGTATGGGAACCTAAAAAAAAAAAAATTTCGACCCCTTAGAGTTAAGCTACAGCGCCTGGTTTAAGGGAGGATTTTTTGTTTGTCAATCACTAACATTTGAAAAAACAATTTAAAAAAATTTTTTGAAGCACCTTAATAAATATAAATATATCTTCTTCTTCTTTACTGGCGTAGACACCGCTTACGCGATTATAGCCGACTCAACAACAGCAGGCTGATTGTTGGTTTTCATTGGGGGTGTTTTTTTACGTGGCGGGTCCCAAAGCCAGCGCACAACCCTAGGTAGGGGATATTTCGCCTTCTCACTTTAGCTCGCCTTCAAACGGATGTTCTTAGGCTACCCAGAGGATACTTGGTCAAAGACCGGAAGTCGTGAGCTGCTTGAGTCATATGTAAAAGAATCGTTTCTGGCCACTCCCAAGTGAATGGCGATCAAAGAACTTTCTTCACTTTCGTGAACTTCTACACATGACTCCATCCTATACAATATATATACAAGTAAAAAATGGCAAAAATCTCAACTTTATATATAGATTTGTGTACAAGAATTGAAAAAAACGTCGTTTACGTAATTATTACATACTTGTATATAAGAAGTAATTTATTTATAAGCTTGATTATTTTTTCTTCAGTCCCCTTGTTCTTGTGTTCATGTGGTATGAGCGTCTTTATAATGTTATGAGAAATATAAGTGTATGACAAATTACTGTCGCTGTCGAACTATTGCCATGATATAAATATGTGTAGGAAAAATATTTACCTAATATTTCTCTAACCGGTAATTAATTTTAAATAGTTCCCGAGAGAAATTTGCCTAATATAGTTCTTTTGGATGTGTGAAATTAGCAAGGGATAATGCGTATACCTCAGTGCTACCAAGCTTTGTTTTGAATATTTTAGACCAGTTTTGCGATTGTGAATGTTTTAAATGACAAATAAAAATATAGTTTTATGTGCATATTTTGTGTTTTTAAAATTCAACCTTTAAAATTACTTGAAACAATTTTTTGATATGGAAAAAAATAATTTCTCATGTCAGAAGACATGTTATCACAGAGTTGTACCACAAGTGCTGCCCACTTTTTTGAGCATCTAGTGCAATGCGTTCGATTCGCTGGAGAGTAACGCTTGGTGAAGTCTGCTATTGTATGCACGTCATGTGTTGCCACACCTTTTTGTAACTGTCAAGCCTTGCTAACAAAAACCATGTAAATGCAGCGACTTTGGTTACTGCTCTGTGAAAGGAGGTTGCTGTGTGCTATATGCTTTGTTGCCAGTCGCACTTGTTGGCTGTATCTCGATGTTGCATATACCATTAGAGTGTGCCATTCTGAGGCAACCTTTTTTTTCAACTGAAAAACAAGCTCAAAACTTTCGAAAATGTGTAAAAAGAAGTCACTCAAAAGATGAGCTCTTAATATTAATATTAAGAGGTGCCTATTTAAAATTTTCTGTTTTCCATATAAATTACATGGAAAAAAAATCATTTTTTTTTGTGGTGGTTATTGTGCGGAGGTTTTATATGTGCCCCGATGGCTGCCAGTAGGGATGGTAAACTCGATCCCGATTCTACTCGAGAATCGAGTTTTCTCGTAAAATAATCGATTTTTCGAATGTCAAGAACCGATTCTTAATCCACTTCGACTACTGAAAATCGATTTTTAAAAATCGATTATTTTACGAGAAAACTCGATTTTCGAGTAGAATTGGAATCGAATTTTTGCCATTTTGGGCTGATAAACTGGAAAATGAGGCATGGTGGTTGCCAGTAACTTGTATGCTTTCAACTTTTATTCATACATATCACGCATGTGTATTTCGTGCAATATTTACTACTTCAGCACTTTCCAAAAAAGGAAAAACGCCCTTTAGCAAATAAAATCAATCTTCTGACCTCTGTTTTTACCACGCAGTCCTTGTGTAGTTGTTGCAATTAATTGTACCGAGTAGAGTTTTTTCACTCGAATGTAACTTGTTTTTTCATTGTCTGGCTAAGTAAAAACTGATATTTGCTTTTATTTAGTGCACTTTTGGTTTCCTATTCTACTGAATAAAAACGCGTGTTTGCAAAAGATAGCCAAAAAATGTCTTTTAACTGAGAAATCATTTTATAATTTTTTCATAATTAGATTTTAATTATGGGAAGACATCAGCTTTTCTGCTTCCTTTACACTTTATCTAAAATCTTGTTCTCATTGGAGTTAGCTTATTTAAATTACTTGTATTTTGTTAAGATTTCCAATGGTTCTGAAATTTATCTTTAAATATTAAGGGGTTAGAGCATAGCGTTGCCATTGATGATGTTGAATATATTACATTTTTTACTATTTATTTTCTAAAATTTAAATTTCGCCCGAAAACCCATTAGTCGAAATATTGCTTTTCTAGATTGATATGGTTGTCATTGATGTCTCAAACGTCACATCAATATAATCATTAGTGTTTAGTATACGCTCGTCTTTCTGAAGTACATAAGTTGTAATCGGCAATTACTTCGGCCAGTGAAACTATTCAACAAAGAAGTTCCATTATATTTTGTCTGCGGAATCAAATTTCTGGGGCCGAAATGTTCAGAATATTGAAAAAGTCTTCGGTAATAAAAATCAATCATCAATAAAGAATTTGTTAAAAATTTCTGTGAAACTGATGTCGAGAAAAGCATTATTACTGGCGATATATGTTTACGATCTGGAAACAGACGATCAATATCCGAATATCGTGGCAAAGGTGAGCCGAAGCCGAAAAAACTACGCCACAGCGATTTCTTCGATTTTCATAATAATATATAAATTTGCCTATAAGAGCAAAGTGATTACTTTGTACAAAAATTTATTGCCTTGAATGAGTACTTGCACGTATTTCCGCACTTAGTTACGCCCGTCACGTGCTCCCCTGTCTGCGTGGTATTTTTCCATTATTATTTTTTGGCCGACTGTCAATACTTACACAAATTAACAAACAAAGTCCACAATTTCGTAAATAAATTTATTTTGTAGAATGCCTACGCGGAGAAACGCCATGGATGGAACTTTTTTGTAATAGCACATGGCAGTAATGTTGCTGCATACTTTATTTTCTGTTTTTATAAAACAATTGAAGTGTTTAATAAATGTGAGTATAATAGTTCTCCACAACATATCAGCTTTGTATACAATTTTTGCTTATAAAAATATTTTAAACTGTTTTAAAAAATTAAAATATAGTAAAAATAATTTGAAGACAATAATCTTTTTATTTGGTACCAGTAGATATACACGTATTTTAGCACATTCAAATTTTGAGGTAACCTTTATTGCAAATCAAAAGCAATTTCTCTGTAATTGTAAAACATCCTCAAATTCGATTGCATATTTAAATTTTGAAACAATTTTACTCCAAGGAAATGAAAATACGAAAAACAAATTACTAATTAATACTGCAAGTATATATTTTAATTTAAATGAGCTGATTTCTATACAATTTAACAAGAAAAATCTATGGGTGTACAAACAATCATAAGTGAAAGTCAAGTTTTCGTTTTTATTCAAAATATTGGGTTGTCAAAAAAGTCTTGCGGTATATTTATTGAATTTTTTTTTTATACTCTCGCAACAAAGTTGCTAAGGAGAGTATTATAATTTTGTTCACATAACGGTTGTTTGTAAGTCCTAAAACTAAAAGAGTCAGATATAGGGTTATATATACCAAAGTGATCAGGGTGACAAGTAGAGTTGAAATCCGGATGTCTGTCTGTCCGTGCAAGCTGTAACTTGAGTAAAAATTGAGATATCATGATGAAACTTCTTCTTCTTCTTTGCTGGCGTAGACACCGCTTACGCGATTATAGCCGAGTCAACAACAGCGCGCCAGTCGTTTCTTCTCTTCGCTACGTGGCGCCAATTGGATATTCCAAGCGAAGCCAGGTCCTTCTCCACTTGGTCCTTCCACCGGAGTGGAGGTCTTCCTCTTCCTCTGCTTCCCGCGACGGGTACTGCGTCGAATACTTTCAGAGCTGGAGTGTTTTCATCTATTCGGACAACATGACCTATCCAGCGTAGCCGCTGTCTTTTAATTCGCTGAACTATGTCAATGTCGTCGTATATCTCGTACATCTCATCGTTCCTTCGAATGCGATATTCGCCGTGGCCTATGCGCAAAGGTCCATAAATCTTTCGCAGAACTTTTCTCTCGAAAACTCGCAACGTCGACTGTTGTCATCGTCCAAGCCTCTGCACCAAATAGCAGGACGGGAATTATGAGTGACTTACAGAGTTTGGGTTTTGTTTGCCGATAGAGGACTTTGCTTCTCAATTGCCTACTTAGTCCGAAGTAGCACCTGTTGGCAAGAGTTTTGATGCGTTGGATTTCTAGGCTGACATTGTTGGTGGTGTTTACGCTGGTTCCAATATAGACGAAATTATCTACAACTTCAAAGTTATGACTGTCAACAGTGACGTGAGTGCAAAGTCGCGAGTGCGACGACTGTTTGTTTGATGATAGGAGATATTTCGTCTTGCTCTCGTTCACTGCCAGACCCATTTCTTTTGCTTCCTTGTCCAGTCTGGAAAAAGCAGAACTAAGGGCGCGGGTGTTGAGACCGATGATATCAATATCATCGGCATACGCCAGCAGTTGTACACTCTTATAGAAGATGGTACCTTCTCTGTTGAGTTCTGCAGCTCGAACTATTTTCTCCAGAAGCAGGTTGAAAAAGTCGCACGATAGGGAATCGCCTTGTCTGAAACCTCGTATGGTATCGAACGGCTCGGAGAAGTCCTTCCCGATTCTGACGGAGCTTTTCGTGTTGCTCAACGTCAGCTTACACAGCCATATTAGTTTTGCGGGGATACCAAATTCAGACATCGCGGCATAAAGGCAGCTCCTCTTCGTGCTGTCGAAAGCAGTTTTGAAATCGACGAAGAGGAGGTGTGTGTCGATTCTCCTTTCACGGGTCTTTTCCAAGAGTTGGCGCATGGTGAATAACTGGTCGGTTGTTGATTTGCCAGGTCTAAAGCCACACTGATAAGGTCCAATCAGTTTGTTGACGGTGGGATTTAATCTTTCATACAATACGCTCGACAGAACCTTATATGCGATGTTGAGGAGGCTAATCCCACGGTAGTTGGTGCAGATTGTGGGGTCTCCTTTTTTATGGATTGGGCAGAGCACACTTAGATTCCAATCGTTGGGCATACTTTCGTCCGACCATATTTTACGAGTAAAAGTAAGCTGATGCATGCTCCTTATCAGTTCTTCGCCGCCGTGTTTGAATAGTTCGGCCGGCAATCCGTCGGCCCCTGCCGCTTCGTTGTTCTTCAATTGCTATTCGAACGTCTTCATGGTCCAGTAATGGAACGTCTGCTCCTGGTGTTATGCGTTCACTGCCATTCAGCAGGCTGGGGAAGTGTTCCCACCATAATCTAAGTATGCTCTGAGCATCGGTGGCTGGATCACCTTTGGGGTTTCTACAAGAGTATGTTCCGGTCTTGGAACCTTCTGTAAGCCGCCGCATTTTTTCGTAAAATTTTTGAGCATTACCCCTGTCGGCCAGCTTATCAAGCTGTTCATACTCACGCATTTCGACCTCATTCTTCTTCTTTCTGCAAAAGCGTCTCGCTTCCAGCTTGCAGCTTCTCGACATCGAACCTTCCTTGTGTTTGTTGGCGTGCGTTTTTTGCTGCACAGAGGCGGGTGCGAATTTTGGCTGCAACAATATACTGGTCCGAGTCGATGTTAGGACCTCGGAGCGCACGTACATCTAAAACACTGGAGACGTGTCTTCCGTCTATCACAACAAGATCGATCTGGTTGGCGGTTTTTCGATCCGGAGACAGCCAGGTAGCTTGATTAATTTCCTTATGCTGGAATCTAGTACTACAGATAACCAAATTTCGGCCCCCCGCGAAGTCGATCAGCCTTAACCCATTTGGGGATGTTTCCTCGTGGAGGCTTAATTTACCCACCGCAGTGCCAAAGATACCTTCTTTGCTCACCCTGGCGTTAAAGTCGCCAAGCACGGTTTTGACATCGTAGTGGGGGCAGCTATCATAAGTGCGCTCCAAGCACTCATAAAAGGCATCTTTGGTCACATCGTCCTTCTCTTCCGTCGGGGCGTGGGCGCAAATCAGCGATATGTTGAAGAACCTCGCTTTGATGCGGATTGTGGCTAGACGTTCATTTATAGGAGTGAATGATATTACTCGGCGACGGAGTCTCTCTCCCACCACGAATTCCACACCAAACTTGTGCTCCTTTATATTGCCACTGTAGTAAATGCCACAAGGACCTACTCGTATCTGTCCTTGTCATGTCCATTGCATTTCTTGGACGGCGGTGATGTCAGCCTTTATTTTTACGAGGACATCTACCAGCTGGGCAGCGGCAAATCAAACCAAATCATAGTCCTTATTTCGTTTGCCATGGTCGTCATCAAAAGGGGGGTCTCACATCCGAGGTTGTTGTTGGTTTTTCATTGGGAGTGTTTTTTACGTGGCGGGTCCCTTCAAACGGATGTTCTTAGGCTACCCAGAGGATACTTGGTCAAAGACCGGAAGTCGTGAGCTGCTTGAGTCATATGTAAAATAATCGTTTCTGGCCACTACCAAATGAATGGCGATCAGAGAACTTTCCTCATTTGCGTGAACTTCTACACATGACTCCATCCTCCAATTTAAATCGAATCAGTCCTATTATTTTCCGGACAAACCCATGTATATCTAGCATGTTATCAAAAATTGCCTAATTTATTACTTTCATATTAATAATTTCACTTACTTTTGAATTTTCTGCCAACTCTGCTTGCTAAAAGAGTGTGTAATTGTGAGTGCTAAGAAAAATCGAATGATTTTGGTAGAAAAAGGCAGAAAATAAACATAATCTGCTCATCAATCCGAAGAATCCAAAGCGTGATAATCAGGTGTATTGGAGTGCAGGAGAAGCAGCTTACAACTACTGGCCGATGTAAAGAAAATTCCGCATTTGGAAAATAAGGTTGAATTCTCAACGGATGAAGAAGAACTGGCTAGATAAACGGGATGGATTCTTAAAAAAAGGACAGCTAAAAAACGAATAGCGAAGTATTCTCCTGATCTTCCGGAAAAAGACGCCATATCAAAACCGATAACCCCAAAAAATAGTTCGCGGTCTCCACCAATTATGGTGTCTAGAGAAGCCAGCGGCAGTAATTATCAGCAACTAGATGCTCTTGAAAAATCGGAGGCAAAAAACAATTTTACCATTAAACTCTTAAATGCTTTCTCCATAAAGGACTGCAGATGCATATCAAAAGCACTTTCGAGTAGAAATATATCTTGATATAGCTTTATTGTAAAAAATTTGCACAATTCTTATGATCCAAAATCGATTACTGATGCACTGAGTGCTGTCAATCGTCTTCAATGGAAAACTAAAACTAAAACATATAAAAGATTTACGAAACCAAAACTATATTAAACCGGTAAAACTGCCTAAAATGATACCATAATGCAAACATTGCCAGTCATTTGGCCACACACAAAACTATGCGTTAAGTGTGCCGGTAAGCATAAGACATTTGAATGTTCGAAACCAGAGAAGCAGCAGCCTAAAAGCTGTAACTGTGACGAAGCATATCCAGCCAACTATCGAGGGTGCCTTGTTGCCAAAGAATTACAGAAAATACGAGCTAACACAATCGGCCACAAAAAAGGTAGACTTCAAGAAGAAAATCAATGAGAATCATCAACAAGAAGATCCAAAACTTACAGCTGAAACATCAAAAAATTTACTTTTGCGCATGTTTTAAAAGCAAATAATAATGATAATATATCCAATAACAGCATTTTATCACAGATCTTACAGAAACTCAATAAACAAGACGAATTCAACACTTCCCAACAAAATCGCTTATGTAAGCTTGAAAAATATCCTTCTAATACCAAAGATGTCTGAATCTATAAAAATTATTTTATGGAACTCAAATGGGTTAACCAAACATAAGAATGAAATGTTGACGTATGTATGATATGGGAGACACAGTTTACGTCACAAAACTATTTTAAAATTAACAAGTAAGGAAGGGCTAAGTTCGGGTGTCACCAAACATTTTATACTCTCGCATGATAAAGTGATAATCGAGATTTCATTATCCGCCATTTACATATTTTTTTATTTTGCTGTAAAATTAATTAGAATTAAATTCTGAGAGATTTACCGATATTTACGGTGAAAAATTAAGTTAGGTTAGGTTAGGCACTGAGTTCTTCGTGTTCGATATCAGGGACCTTGAAAAGTTATAGTCCGATAACGACAATTTTTCCACAAGGGATACCTCAGCTCAAATACCGTATTTGTGTAAAGTTTTATTCCTCTATCATCATTGGTTCCTAATGTATATGTATATGTATTATACAGAGATGGAATTCAAAAGAGCGTTATATTGGGAGAAGGCGTGGTTGTGAACCGATTTCACCCATATTTCGTACATGTCATAAGGGTACTAAGAAAATATTATATACCGAATTTGATTGAAATCGGTCGAGTAGTTCCTGAGATATGGTTTTTGGTCCATAAGTGGGCGACGCCACGCCCATTTTCAATATTTAAAAAAAGTCTCGGTGCAGCTTCCTTCTGCCATTTCTTCTGTAGAATTTAGTGTTTCTGACGTTTTCTGTTAGTCGGTTAGCGCACTTTTAGTGATTTTCAACATAACCTTTGTATGAGAGGTGGGCGTGGTTATTATCCGATTTCTTCTATTTTTGAACTGTATATGGAAATGCCTGAAGCAAACGACTCTATAGAGTTTGGTTGACATAGCTATAGTAGTTTCCGAGATATGTACAAAAAACTTAGTAGGGGGCGGGGCCACACCCACTTTTCCAAAAAAATTACTTCCAAATATGCCCCTCCCTAATGTGAGCCTTTGTGTTAAATTTCACTTTAATATCTTTATTTATGGCTTAGTTATGACACTTTATAGGTTTTCGGTTTCCGCCATTTTGTGGGCGTGGCAGTGGGCCTATTTTGCCCATCTTCGAACTTAAACGTCTTATGGAGCCAAGAAATACGTGTACCAAGTTTCATCATGATATCTCAATTTTTACTCAAGTTACAGCTTGCACGGACGGACGGACAGACAGACATCCGGACTTCACCTCTATTCGTCACCCTAATCACTTTGGTATATATAACCCTATATCTGACTTTTTTAGTTTTAGGACTTACAAACAACCGTTATGTGAACAAAACTATAATACTCTCTTTAGCAACTTTGTTGCGAGAGTATCAAAACTATAAAACTTACATTACAATTCATCCTAGCAATTGCGGCAGTGACGGAAGCGCAATATTATTGAAAAATACGATTGAACATTTTGAGGAAGAAAAACTTTCTACTGATAAATTTCAAGCTGAAACAGTGACTATTTACGGAGTTAAAAGTCCACTCTCACTTACCTCTAACAAAGAACACGCACTGGGGTTTAAGGCTTACGACTACAAAGGGGAGAGATATCTAGAAAGCGCTGCAGTCAACCGGAAGTTACGCATTCACGACGAACTTACGATCATATTGGCCATCAGATAATAAGATAAGATTCCAGACCTGATAGATTTTATCATTGTCGGCAAAATATCCCGGAACTATTTGTCGATTAATTAGGGTTATGATCTTCTCCAATCTATTTAAGCTATAGTGAAATCGTCATCTTTAAAGACAAAACAGCCACCTTGTATAATAAACGTACAGATTGGGAATACTTTTGAATGACCATGGAATATTACGAAAGTAGATATGACTCTATATTAAATACAGGCCAGTTGGAATCTGAAATTTTACACTTTACAAGAAATATGCAACACGCAGCTTGGAAAAGTACACCAAACTTAAAGAAAATTGCTGTAAACTCTCAATATCCCAATGATATAAGAGAAATAATTAAATTAAAAAGAAAGCTACGACGTAAGTGGCATCAAACTCGTTGCCCAACTGATAAATCTATTTTAAATAAAGAAGAGACTCCCAACGAAGAATTTCGTTTTGCTTGTTTATATTTTGTTTAATTTTGACACCGAAAATGTGTACAAAATACATTATGTTCTCTGTCTCACATACGCAAGAATATGAAGAGACATAAATATATGTATGCATGAATATGCATATGAAGACATAAACACATGCATGCATGCTCCTTATGCAAGTTCATACCCTGCAAAAAATGCGACTAGTCCGGGATGTGTCCGGGATTAGTCGCAAAGGAACATGCGACTAATCCCACTTTACATCTCTTTGTATGGACTGAACTGTTCCCTTTTGTTCGAGCATGTCCTATGAAGAGACTAATTGTACCCATTTATACCCAAATGGGTATAAAAAGGGACTAGTCGCTTTGTAGGTCGCAATGGTAGCAGAATGAGACCAGTCGTTATAAAACCTCTAAAATCCCTTTAACAATCAAGATAAATTTTATCCGAAGCCTTCGTTTTAAAATATGTATTTTTATTTAATTGACTTTAAACACTTTAAATACAGCTTCTCTAACATAAATCTGACAAATCAAAATTTTTGCAAAACTCATGAAAGAAATTATCATCAAAATTTAAAAAAATGTATCTTAAAAAAAATCGTTTACGCAGTTTTGTACTCCACTCAAAAAGTTCGCGTTGATTTCTTGCTTTCATATAACGCGTGAACAAAATTTATTCTTTAAGGAAAAAAAAACGAAATAAAATGGGCTACAAACTTTTAGGAGAATATTTCTTGTGAGTTTTTAGCTGGGAAAATTTTAAAATAAATATTCGTTCTGGTTTCTTTACGAGTTTTATAAATCACATTTTTTAAATAATTTTATAATAAAAATTAAAAAAGAAAAATTCAGTCCAGAAATAAGAAGTCAGAATTTAAAGTCTGAAATATTACAACTTTGTACTATTGCAGTTTTATATTAAAAAAAAAAAAACAATTGGAGGGGTAGTAGTTTAAGATGCAGAATTCTTCTTTTTTTGTCGATAAGCTTTCTTAAAGCATTTAGCTTTTTCGAAAGCAATGGCTTTGCGCAGCGCGTCCTCCGGCGACAATCCCTTAAATGGTAATTTGGCAATGGCTCCTAAATGAAAAGAAGATTTAATTTAACTTGAAATAAAAACATACATATGTGTAAAACAATGGTATGGAATATTTATCTTACCAGTCAATGAAGCATAAAAATTTGGGAAAGATTTTAAGCTTATCTTTCCATGTGAACCATCCACGTTTATTGACGCTATGACGTCCTTATTTAACAGCAGCCTTATATTTCTGAGATTGTTGCATAAAATAGCAGACATTCCTATAAAATATGTTTAAATAATATTTGTAAACTGAGCTATGATATAAATCTATATATCAAACTAACTTACACATACATCTCTGTTAGTAGGGGTAATTTTTTCCTCCAACTGATTTTTGATTCTTGGCGAATCAATTGCTCAGTCGCCACCTTTTGGACCGCTATTGCATCCATTATAGCAGTATTCTGTGCTTCGACTATCAATTGCAGGTCGTCTAATTTATTGCCAATATCCTGTAACTGCTTTTCAAACGTGTTGCAGTGGCTGCAGCAAACAACTTCAAACACGCCTTGGTTGGATTCTAAAACAATAAATTTAAATGCTCCAGAGTACAGATTATCGAATCATAGACGAACATACAAATTCAAATTTACTATTACTAAAAATACCAGGTATTCCACAAAGAAAAGCTTTTGCTGGAGCATCGCAAACAAATGCCCGTATTTTAAAAGCGATGTCACGCCCACTATATTCAAACCCATTAGTTTGAAGGTCACTGACTTCTTCAATAAATTCATTTAAAAATTCAATAAAAAATAATAAAAATAGAATTAGGCTTACTGTTTCCTACATATATACCTGTGGCAAAAACAGATACATTCTGCACATTAACAACTCGTAATAAAATTGGCCACAATTGCATCCTACTACTACGGTACAAGGGTAGACCGTCAATATTTATATCTGCAATTATGGTGTTATAATCAAGCAATTTTTCCCCAATTTTATATAGCTGCGCCTTAATGCCAAAATTACAAAAAAGTCCCGGGCTCATATTTTGCACCATTAACTGGGGCTTATTTCTTAATAGAGATTGTGCACTTTTAGGTACTTTAACCCTTAACAACCCAGTATGCCTTTTTAACGTAACTGACCAGTAGTGTCCAGCGGACACACTATTTAACTCTAAGGCATTTGAAAGAATACAAAGACATCTTGAATGCAAAAAACTTATTAAACAGTAAAATGCACTTAACTTTATTAACTTTTATGTTGTTATATTTTATTCCATTACATATTAATTTCTTTACACATATTACAAAGAATTGTTTTTATAGAATGTTCAGAACAGACGTTCAGATTACATTTATCACAGCACTGTTTAGAAGTTCTGGATATTTTCGAAGGGCAAATGTGACAACGCTTCTTTCTTTTTGCGACAGGTTCAAATGATTGCTTAGATGATGATCCTTGATCTGATCGTACCACGTCTTTAATGGCTGCTAAATGATAACTTGACAATCCTTTCTTGTGCCGTCTCCGTATCTGAGAGGTCACTAATTCAGTTACGATTTCTCGTAAAAAAAGTTTCCTTTGTATATTCTTTCTCTGCTCGTTCCAATTAGGGTATAAATTTTTCCATATAATAAGCGATGCGATGCCAACAACATCTATAACATTTTGAAAAAAGGCAACCGGCCATATGTTTGTTTTACGTCGAACTGTATATTCATGAACCATCTGGTCAAGTGTATCAACACCTCCCTTGGTGGAATTGTAGTACAAATTTATTTCAGATTTGTTTTTATTATGCGAATCTATTTGTTTACTATGATGCATCGTATGCAAGAGAATAACGTTGAAAAAGAGATTAAAGCTGTCTTTTGGATCTATTATATTGCGCCCGGGAGGAAGAATCACCTTATGAAGAGCACCTGCAATTATGTTGTGCCGGGGAATGCGACTTTGTTTTTCAGGTTCAGATTTCCAAATAGTTCCATCTTTGCCTTGATAAGTAGAAATTGCGACGAACTCCTGCAGTGGTATATCATCCCTCTCACTTCATACTAATTGTTCATCCTCACATTCAGATGCTGACTCTGTTGCATTACTTTCACTTTCAGAACAACTGTTAGCTGCAAAATTCTCATCTTCGCTGTCGAATTCCTCACCGAACAAATTTTCATCATCACTTTCTTCAAGAGCAAGTTGAATTTCGTCCGATGTAAGTTTCTTAGCCATTACTTAGACAAGAACGTATCAAATCAACGCACGAAACCAACTAGTAATAAAATGCACTGCAGTTAGCGCTCACAAATTAAAACCTTCAGTTAATAAAATTTCCAGAATTTAGAATCAAATAGTAAGTTCGGACCGACAACGAAAACATGTTTTCGTGGGAAAAACTGGTTTTCGCTGAAAACTACTTGAAAACTTAAATTCCACTAATTATAATCGGTGCCTGCTCTAGTTTAATCGATGTTTTTGGAAGACATGTTTTGCCGGCCCTAAATTGTCACTTGATATTTGCTTACATTCCATATACAAATACAGCTGTCGGTTGATATTCTCATATTAAGAGGATTCTCTTGCTCTTGCAAAACCTTGCACCGTGCAGAAATTACAGAATTTTCCCTTTGGTGCAACAAACACACGCAGAAAATTATTTGCAATAGCTGTAAAATATGTCAGACCAAAACCCATGTTTATTTTCGTGTCGTCATATATCACTTGATTCTGCAATGGGTGCTCTCTTGGCCTTGCATATTTCGGTATAGGATTTTTGCATTTTGTGTCATCGTTGCAAGAGCAAGAGAATGGCGCTATTGATAGTTGTCAGTGAAAACTCATCGAAAACACACAATGTCGGTCCGAACGACTTAGATTCCACAACATACAAATGTGTTTTCAAAATGATTTCAATGTCGGTCCGAATATAGTAAAAGTTTGCAATACATTTTTTTTGTTGCTATCGATAATTGAGCTATTATTTTGTTTGTGAAAAATAAATCTAAAAAGGGGAATCCCCATTTCTTTTATCTTATTCGCTATTCGTTGGTTTTCCGTCGGTTTCCTTTGGTTCTATTATTGCTGCGATTATCTTTCAAATTCAAATCAGAGTTGTATTTGCCTCCAAGCTGCCATATGGTGCAAAATAGATATGCATAAAGAACCCCCTTTATTCTCAAATCATTCGAAATCTTACTGTGTCCATTAGACACATGTGGGTTGATATGCTACAATTTTGGTATATTGTTTATCAATCTTAAACTATTCATGTGAAACCTGTTTTAATTAGACGTTTCGGTTCTTAAAACCTAGCGGATAAAATAGATAAAATTACTTTTGGCCGAAAATAAATACTTTAGCTTTTCTATGAAAATAAAGTTAAAAGTGTGTCCGCCAGACACTTGTGGGTTGTTAAGGGTTAATATTTTCTGCTGCAAGAAGTGCAAGCAGTTCAGAAAGGCTTTTGTGGCTTATTTTATTACGAATTGACCACATTTTCAATTTCTCTGGTATAATATCAGTAGATAATTATCGATATAGAGACGTCGATAGGTTTCGACTTCTAGTTCTGCAACTGTGAAAAGAGTGTTGTTAACTACGTAAGACATTTTCGAGCTTAGGTTGAAAAGGCTCACAATTTTCAAAATGAATTGGCTTGAGTGGTTTTAAATCCAAATCAATAATTGTTAAAAATGATAATATGCTTATAAAATACAAGCTTTGCTCAGATCTACAGCTTACTAAATATTTGCAGAAACAAAGGTCTATGCTTAGAGAATAATTGACAGCATGCCTAATATCCAGGCTTTTACTTAAAGCAGTATTGTATCTTCTTATTGAAGAAAAAGCTATTATAAATAATCATTTCTTTGAACCATAAGTGATACAAAAAGTACAAAGATTGAGATTTCGTGTATAGCAAAAATATTCTCTTGCATATTAATTGTTTCTAACATCAGGTTATTAATCATTATAACCTAAATTTCACTTCGAATCGAAATGTAGGTATTAAAATCAAATCTCCAAACGTCTTAAATATTTATCTTTTAGGTTATATCATTTAGCTCGACGATATTTAAGAAAAAGTACATCGATGAAATTTCCCCTTTGTTTGTAAGTAGCAGAAAAAAAGGGAAATTTCCCTAACTTAACAACACTGTATTTAAATGTAAACAAAGTCGCAGAAGTGCAGATAAACAACCAAATGAAGCAATTGGTAAGTTTTTATTGAAATATAGTTGTGTAAATCTCACAATAAATTAATTATATTATGAATTATTGCAGCATGCAACTGTTTTGTTCTACGGCTAATCACATAAGCAACCAACAGATGTGATAGCCGGCGCAACAGTTGGTTATTTCATCAGAGTCTGGAACGTTCTGCAGGGGATTTGATAATAAGGTATGTTGGTTTTTTTAAGTAAGCATTTATTGGTGGATTATATTGTTGCTCTTGAATCAATTATCAATGCTTTTACAAATCCAGATTTTATTAAAAACCAAGTATCATCATGGAAGCCTACATTTGAATGCCGCTCTTAAGTCAAATACGTACATGATTGAAATATAAAATTCTGTTAGAAAAAGCTATTTTTCATAAAAATGTTTGGAAATTTTTCAGTTTGTAAAAAGTTTCAATGTTTTTGTACATCGCCTCTTGCTAGTGCAAAGACATGTACGAAATTCATTACTTATGGTTTTTTTTAAATGTAATAGGTTATGATAATTGAATGGAAGGAAATTCAGTAACTTTGCTTTGAAATTTATGAATGTATTTTTGCCAAAATTCTAACTTTTTTCCCAATAGTACCCGATAGGGATTAATTGAGACTAATTGATCTCCAATTATACCCGTTTGAGACTAGTTGCGACTAATTAATACTCAATTGTTCCACATCGAGACTAGTCCCGGAATACTCTCTTTAGAGATTAGTCGCACACGTTGGAAGGCGAAGCTGTTACAGCGGCAAGGGAAGCGGTAACAATCGGCGATCGTTTGTTAGTTTCTTTCGCGTCTCGTCGCGTCAATGTTTCGACAGATTGATGTGCTGAACACATAGAACGCGACAGACTGCAAGCGCCATCTGAATCTGATATTGAAATACACACATTCTTAAGGACACAGTTATTTAGACAGCTGCACAACTACATAACTGTGTCCATAAGAACGTGTGTATTTTAATATTTGACAGATGTCGCTTGCAGCCTGCCCCGCTCTATGTGTTCCGGGCGTGACTCTTTGAGTTTCGGCCATTGATTGTCCGTGACAACGGAGATGCGAAAGATGCGTGCGACACTTGTTATAATGAATGTATGTACATATGTACATATGTATGTGGCTCGTATTTATTTTCGTAACATACAGACAAATGTGCCAAAGAAATAATATACATATGTATGTATGTATATACCATAGAAATTCTATTGGTACAAATACGGAAATGATAACGAAATAATGCGAATATGCACATTTCATGAAGGTCATCAATTTTCTTTGAAGAAATGAAGTTCATTTTGCACATCTTCACTTTCTAATAGTGGAAATAAATATAATTTACTAGCTGACCCGGCGAACTTCGCCCCGCCCAATTTTTATTTTTTTTTGGAAGTCATAGACTCGTAACGGGTGATTTTTTTGAGGTTAGGATTTTCATGCATTAGTATTTGACAGATCACGTGGGATTTCAGACATGGTGTCAAAGAGAAAGATGCTCAGTATGCTTTGATATTTCATCATGAATAGACTTACTAACGAGCAACGCTTGCAAATCATTGAATTTTATTACCAAAATCAGTGTTCGGTTCGAAATGTGAAAATCCGCTTTTTTATCGACAAATTTTGTTCAGCGATGAGGCTCATTTCTGGTTGAATGGCTACGTAAATAAGCAAAATTGCCGCATTTGGGGTGAAGAGCAACCAGAAGCCGTTCAAGAACTGCCCATGCATCCCGAAAAATGCACTGTTTGGTGTGGTTTGTACGCTGGTGGAATCATTGGACCGTATTTTTCAAAGATGCTGTTGGACGCAACGTTACGGTGAATGGCGATCGCTATCGTTCGATGCTAACAAACTTTTTGTTGCCAAAAATGGAAGAACTGAACTTGGTTGACATGTGGTTTCAACAAGATGGCGCTACATGCCACACAGCTCGCGATTCTATGGCCATTTTGAGGGAAAACTTCGGACAACAATTCATCTCAAGAAATGGACCCGTAAGTTGGCCACCAAGATCATGCGATTTAACGCCTTTAGACTATTTTTTGTGGGGCTACGTCAAGTCTAAAGTCTACAGAAATAAGCCAGCAACTATTCCAGCTTTGGAAGACAACATTTCCGAAGAAATTCGGGCTATTCCGGCCGAAATGCTCGAAAAAGTTGCCCAAAATTGGACTTTCCGAATGGACCACCTAAGACGCAGCCGCGGTCAACATTTAAATGAAATTATCTTCAAAAAGTAAATGTCATGAACCAATCTAACGTTTCAAATAAAGAACCGATGAGATTTTGCAAACTTTATGCGTTTTTTTTTTAAAAAGTTATCAAGCTCTTAAAAAATCACCCTTTATAACTTTACCACAAATAATATAAACTTCAAACAACGCATTTTCATTTAATGTTTTTAATGTTTGTAGCGCCATCTACTGTAACATACCGCACTCAATACCGCTCTTAGCGCCACCAACTGGTGGATAGCTCTTTGCTAATAATAAACAAATAATTTGCAATAAATAAATAATGCGACTATAAGGAGAGTTATAGACTATCCTATCTTTCAAGTTGGACCAAACTGCACACAGTGTTAAAAAATTCATTAAAATCGGTTCAGTAGTTTAAGAGTCCATCGCAAACAAACAATGTGACACGTGATTTTTATATATTAAGATTTGAAATATTACTTTATTTAAATAAAAATAGAGAGAAATAAAATTAATATAATTTTTCCTAATTTTTCCCGTGTTTTGGACGATGGAACAAACATCATAATGGTAGTTGTTTACATGTCGCCCAATAACACAGTTAATAATATCATAAAGTTTATATACAGAAGACTTATGATTTATGGTCGAGTAGGTTCTGAAGAACTAGGAGAAAACTATCATACGTTGCCACTAATCTTAGCAAGAGATTTCAATATCAATTTCGCATCCGAAGATGGACAACCCTTGAGAAACTTTCTACGAGATAAATTAGAATTACAAATGAATAATGACCGTAATGAGCCAACTACAAGACATGCAACAACAATCGATGCAGTTTTTTCTAGATTTCTGTCTAATTTTAATTCTAAAATATATGTATCGTATTTCTCGTATCATAAGCCTATTGTCTCGGTTTTACAGTCAACCACAGTAATTACTGATGTACCCAATAATGAAAATAACGAATAAAACAATGCAAAAAAATAAAAGATCTATGCAAAAATATTAATTTACTAATGAAAACATAAAATAAATTTAAATATTTGTAGGAAATAAATATATGTAGTCGTACATATATGTGCTTACATGCATATATTGCACACACACATTCATATATATACAAATAGATAGAGAGAAAGAAGTTTTACTTCAGTCGTGCGGTCATAAGCACACTCTCTTTTTTTCTTTAGAGACAGATGTTTCTTCCCTTATAGAAAATTGTATATAAATATATACATGCATATATGAATTCCATACTGTATGAGATGGTTAAAGTTAGACTACAACCACGCCTATTTCCCATATAGACAATTTAAAATTCCTTTTGATTCTTTCACTTTCCGGTACACAACTCAAGAAGAAAATAACATAACGAGATAATACTTTGAATGAATAATACCTTTAGAGTATGGCAGCTTATAAAAAAATCCAACCAAAACAGTTCAATCTCCTGGGTACCAAACTTTAGATATGGAGCCATAAAGTTTACTTTTAACCGCAAATATCGGTACTTTATATGAAAGCTTGGTGGCTTATACCGCATATTTCGACCAATATGTGAGTCATTCCTCATGATTCTGTATACTATACAATACATTTTTTGATAAAAATACTTCGGTAGGCCAAAAGAAGTATCTAACTATCCAATGACTGCCAGCTATGACATGAGTTATTCGGTCGTATCTTGGACCTATTACAATTAACTATATTGAATCCATGGATAATGTGCATAAATTAGAACGTTTCTGCAACTCTTACTCTTCTAAGGGTATTTTTTTAATTTGATATATAATAAACGTTTCAAATTTCTTAAAAAATACTGAGTGGGTTTACAACATCTTTGAAGACCCTTCCCAATTGTGAATAAACAATGTAAACGCTATTTTGATTTTTTTTATTAGGGCTGTGTTTAGTATGCAAAGTTATTAATAAATTTTTAATGATAGCGGAATAAAATTCTCATAACATATCAAAACATGCATACAAACTTAATTATACGTTACAAGACTGTATAAGAAAAGACACCTACAAATTTGTTTACAAAATTGGAAATCTGTTTAAGCTTTCATTGAAGTTCAGTGCAGCAAAACGGAATATAAAATATGCTAAATGGCTGAGCAAAAAACCTAAGTCTGCTTCCCACAGACGGTCTTGAAAAAAAATACTTTGAGGTGTTCACCACAACTCGGCTGGAAATTATCCGAAAATGAAAAACCAAAAAAACTTAGTCAAAATCTTCATTTAAAAATTTTTGCCAGCCATTTAAAGTGATAACTGTTATTTTCCACTAAAAACTTCCGCCCTTTTGTGGGTGAAAAATATCCTTCATGTGAAACAAAAAAACAACCAAACGATTGATATGAACAAAGTTTGAAATGGATCGGTGGTTTTGAAATGACAATAAACAATAACTTTGAAAAAGTAGTTTTGAAAAAACGGGTCTAAAATTTATAAACTAAAAAAGTGACAAAAAAACATTATACTACAAGGGCTGTCGCAAACGAAACAGAACTTTTTAAATATAACTGTTTCTGGTGGCGCCACCTATTGGTGAGTATATGAAATAAAAAGACAATTGGATAAATACAATCGATGTTATCGATCAAAAAGTACCAGCAGCTTTTGGTCATCGGTCGTAAAATACATTTTGAACAGAGAGCAAATATTAGATTTTGTTTTAAATTTTGGAAAACGTTTACTGAAACATTTCAAATGATGAAAAAAGTTTATGGTGATCAGTGCCTATTCTGTAATAATGTGCATGAGTGGTTTAAGCGATTCCAAGAAGGTCGTGAGGACTTCTGTGACGATGAAAATTCGGGCCGCCTTCAAAAGTCAAAAATAAAGACAATGCTGATTTGTTTTTACGATTTCGAGGGTATTGTACACCGAGAATACGTCCCACCTGGCCAAACGATTAATGCTGTGTTTTACCTTGGTGTTCTGAAGCGTCTTTTGTCACGCATTCGTCGTGTTCAACCACAATACCGTGAGGCAAGGTTCTTGGCGCCTATTACACGATAACGCGCCGTGTCATCGGTCGACGCTTGTCACTGATTTTTTGACAAAAAACTTCATATTAACCATTAATCACTCACCCTACTCACCTACTGGTTTCATGACATTTCAGCTATCCAAAAAGCGACGACCGATATTCTCAAGAGCATTCCGATAAATGACCTTAAACACTCATTTGAAATGCTAATTGACCAGGCTGTATCGAAGCACAAGGAAACTACTTTGAATAAAAAAATATAACTTTTGAAAAATAATCTATATTTCCTTACAGTGATTCGCAAACATAAGCCCGTGAGTGATACAAAGCATTCAAAGGCGGCCGGAAGATTATAGAAGAGTAACCTCGTTCGATGCGATAGTGCATTATTATCGTGAAAAATCCATGAATTGTTCTTTCACAATTTCGGTCATTTTCGACAGATATTCTCGCGCAAATGCCTCAATATACCCATATGGATGTCTATCCTTCTGTAACAAATTTATAGTGCACTAAACTTCGTAGATCAAAGAAAACAATGAGCATCAACTTTTTTGTTGAGCGGCTTTGGTGTTGTTTTTTCGGTTTCGGCTGATGTTTTTTCTCCATTCCGATGAATAATGACTTGTTTGCATGTGTACGGTCCCTCCCACTTATGCTTTTCTTGCGACAAAGATGTCGGGAGCTTAAGAGCGCTCTGCGCAACGGTGGACGTGCCATACATTTTAAGAGCGGTAGGGGGACAAAAAATTCAATATCCTTGAAATGGTACGAACAAAAATTTTGCAGACTATTAAACGTGAATATTTTCCGCGTTGTGTCACATACTTTTCAATTTTATTTAGCGTGAAAAACACTTAAAAATTTTCAATTGTTTAACAAAAAAACATGTAAAATAATATTGTTTAAACAAAAGGACATTAAAAAATATTTATAATATAGCACAAACATTTTTCTTTGACTTCACAAAATTTCATCGATTTATCTCCAGTAGTTCATGAGAAAATAATTTTACAATTTCATCGTGCTCTAAATTTCAACCTTCAATATCTTTAACAAAAAAAAAAAGAATTTTAACGAAATATTTATACCACGGGGTACGCGTCTGGTACTCGTCCTTATGAACTGCTAATTTTCAAAATCGGAGATTTTACGAAATTTTTATGGACCACTTGACGTGGTTTGACCCATATCCAAAATATCCACCAAAATTATGTCTACGGACTCTCGAGAGATGTTAGGCTCTTCTGCCATCTCCCGATGATTTTCAAGCAACACATTCTTCACTTTTTTAAATATTTTCATCAGTTGAAGAAGTCGAAGGTCGCCTAGAACGAGACATTTCTTCAACGCTCTCGGGCATTTTTAACGGCCTTGTACTACTCGGGGGCTTTTGATTTTGAATCATCGTAAGCTTTTCTAAACATTCACAATGAATATGTGCACGAAATTTCGTAAGGAATGCAAAATTTGAGACAGGTTCTTTGTTTAATATTTTGTCCATTATAAAAATCGCAAAGCACTACTAAAGTGCACCGACTTAAGCAGTTGCTTTAGAGAAACACTGCATGTGTTGTGGTGCGTATGAGTAACTCGGTAGATAAGCAGTAGTCAAATCTACGATTATCTGCATTCACAATTAGTGAAGGACCAAATGTTTGACATTAATTTTTGACAACAACAAGAAAAATGAATATGAATAACTAATAATAATTTTTTTATTTAATGTCTTAACTTGTTAGAATTTTGTTGAGAACACTTAATTTAATTATAATTAATAAGTAACAAATGCTGTAGCTTTAGAAAATCGCAGGACACTCAGCAGCTACAAAGAATGAGTCTTGAGTACGTGTTTTTTACTTTAGTTCATGTACATAAGTATATGTTATAATAATAATAAATTGAATAGTGAAAAATTGCTTTAAGAGACCGATACTTACCTTAAAAAAAATTTATAATTTCATAGGCCCTTATTGTTTCAGAAATGCTTAAATGTATTTATTCATTTAATTTATTTACTTGTCGCCATATATTGACGGATGTATAAGTATTTGTCGTATATAATTGCCGTATATAATCTTCGTACTTTGTTAGGAATTGTTGGCTGACATTCTTTTTATTTGTGAGTGCGCCTTATCTACATATAAAGGGTGATTTTTTAAGAGCTTGATAACTTTTTTTTTTTAAAAAACGCATAAAATTTGCAAAATCTCATCGGTTCTTTATTTGAAACGTTAGATTGGTTCATGACATTTACTTTTTGAAGATAATTTCATTTAAATGTTGACCGCGGCTGCGTCTTAGGTGGTCCATTCGGAAAGTCCAATTTTGGGCAACTTTTTCGAGCATTTCGGCCGGAATAGCCCGAATTTCTTCGGAAATGTTGTCTTCCAAAGCTGGAATAGTTGCTGGCTTATTTCTGTAGACTTTAGACTTGACGTAGCCCCACAAAAAATAGTCTAAAGGCGTTAAATCGCATGATCTTGGTGGCCAACTTACGGGTCCATTTCTTGAGATGAATTGTTGTCCGAAGTTTTCCCTCAAAATGGCCATAGAATCGCGAGCTGTGTGGCATGTAGCGCCATCTTGTTGAAACCACATGTCAACCAAGTTCAGTTCTTCCATTTTTGGCAACAAAAAGTTTGTTAGCATCGAACGATAGCGATCGCCATTCACCGTAACGTTGCGTCCAACAGCATCTTTGAAAAAAATACGGTCCAATGATTCCACCAGCGTACAAACCACACCAAACAGTGCATTTTTCGGGATGCATGGGCAGTTCTTGAACGGCTTCTGGTTGCTCTTCACCCCAAATGCGGCAATTTTGCTTATTTACGTAGCCATTCAACCAGAAATGAGCCTCATCGCTGAACAAAATTTGTCGATAAACACATTTCGAACCGAACACTGATTTTGGTAATAAAATTCAATGATTTGCAAGCGTTGCTCGTTAGTAAGTCTATTCATGATGAAATGTCAAAGCATACTGAGCATCTTTCTCTTTGACACCATGTCTGAAATCCCACGTGATCTGTCAAATACTAATGCATGAAAATCCTAACCTCAAAAAAATCACCCGTTATATGTAGATAAGTAACTTACTCGATGGATAAACCTTGTTAGTTACCAAATAACTAACGTCACTTGATTCGCATGTGTAGCTCTTTCCACTTGTTTTTTATACGAACTTTCCACCGTAATTTTATTTACCGTTTTTTTGCACATTGTACGACTTTGTTTACTACTTTTTGTAGATTAGTAGTCGCTTTCACAACAACCATCAGCAAGCAAGACAGTATAATCAGCAAATGTGAGTCTACTGGAAGGTCGTCTCCTTGTTTAAGGCGAAAAGCCAAATGATAAATATTATTATGGTTTTCGTTCTATGAGCGTGTTAATAATGTTGTTAATTTTTGCTATACTTATAGAACTTCGGCAGTAATCAGATTTTTGATTTCCTCACTCCGCTTACTGCTTGCACAACTTGAGATTTCTTTACTTTCTTGAGAGAAAACAGTAGGATAATCTACGTGTGTTTCATACAGTTTTTAATTTTAAAATAAGTATAAGAGATTCCTAACAGCAATACAGTGAAGTACTTAAGCCTCCATCTTGATAGAAGATTAACATGGAAAAATCACAGTATAATCAGCAAATATTGAAATATTGCGGCGTTATCAGAACTTAACCCTCAGGAAGATTCTGGATGCTCCTTGGTTTGTTTCAAATATCACAATTAACAACGACCTAAATATACCAAGTGTCAAAGACGAAATTAGGAAATTTAGTTCTAGATATCTTGAAAGGCTGAGTAATCATTCCAACTCTTTAGCTATTGCGTTATTGGATGAAACAGATGAATCGTTTCGACGATTTCATATTCCAGACCTCCCGTACAGGAAATAATTAATCATTTTTTTTTCTTTTTTTTTTTGTCACTAGCTTAAGCTAAGTATAGAATAAAATATTACTTTTGCGCCCACTGGGGTCCAACAGTACAAAGTTATGTATATTTTAGAACATTTCCTTATTGTCTTGAATACAGACAGATTGTAAATAAAGAATTTGAGGAAAAAAAATAAGTAACAAGTAAATAAGTAAAATTTCAACTTCATTCTTATGTTTGATTAACTCGTTTGAGCTCCATAAAATAATTTTTACTGATTTAGACATTTTCGTTATTAAAAAGATATTTTTCAAGTATGAATAAGCAATTTTGTTGAATTCTTCTTGCTTGTTGAGTTTCTGTAAGATTTGTTATAAAATACTGTTATTGAATATATTATCATTATTGTTTAAATGAGTTAAGCATCCACCCACTCTACCCAGAAAAACTGGCGCACACTAATAAGACAGCTTAGTTCACCAAAGCTGACGACATTACAACACAACACCGATACAACTCACCACACCTGCATTCCAACCCAACCAACAAAAGGAGTGGACAACGGCAAAGAGGACACATTCGATATAAACACATTCGTTTACACACTGTGCCGCGTCGACACCTTTCGTCCGCACCTGCAATTCGTTACACAATCATCGCACATAATAATTCTCATAGACATTCGCTTTCCACATTTTTTCCTCATTCGTTTTATCGACAACTAACCCGCATTTTAAGATTTGATAAAACCTCGGCGTCGTCACCACCCGGGTACAGCATCCTTCCTTACATGCCACCGATTCTGGATCAGTGCATCCGTACATTTGCTTTTGTAAATTTTATTGTAAAACTCTTACTCTTTACTCTACAAATTAAAGGCATATTAAACTCGATATCCATGTGTATTTTTTTGGTAATAAAATGTATTTAGTGCGGCATTATTAAAAGGTGCAAACAGTGGCTATATATTTAAACATGGTCCTTCGAGCCTTAAGGAAAGGCACCTTCGATTTGACACAGTCAAATTAAAAACAATAAAAATTAACATAAATTAATATACTTAATAACAATAATAACCAAATTTGGTGGCAAAAAACAAACAAAGTGCGAGAACATAATCCGGTGACACACAAAAAAAAAACAGAACCATATGTGCTTACATACAACATATATATACAAACAAGCAACAACATAAAAGCGTGCAGTGCAAAAACAAAAAAAAAATAGTGCAGTGACCCAACCATAACAAAAAAAGGTGCGTGGAGTCCCTACGCGCGGAAGAAGTTATACTTCTTAGCGGTGTTCAGAAATGCATAACAATTTCTATGAAAGAAAACTTAAATTCACATTTTATAATTTTATTATGCACATTTTATAAAGCAAAGTCTAAATGAAGGAATTTTAATTCGGAAAGAAGTTCTGTCTCTTCGTTGCGGAAGGGAATAACAAGCAATGTTTACTTGCTACTCAAGCTATTTCACGAAATTTATGAGCCGTGTGACGTAGATGCGCAGAACGAACAAAATTTGAACTCGTCATTGCGCAATCTTGTTTCTATCATTCTTGGCGTAACCATATATCTTTTGTAATCCATCAACACGCGTTGAAAGCCCAGCAGTTATCGGTGAATTGACGATCGTTGATTCATCAGTAGTTATAGATGCTCCCGCAGAGATTGATGAAACAGCAGACGTTGAATCTTTTTACGCGCTCTATGATATTCCTCAGCTGTTTTCCTCTTCCTCGGTTGGCTGCCAGCTATCATTTTCAATTTCTCCTTTTCCCGCTCTGCTTTCTTTCGTGCTCGGTATTCACGATAATATTGTACTGTTTTCCCTCCTTTTAAAACACGGGCTACAATCTCAACAGAATTTATTTTTATTTTTTTGCATACTAATAAAAATTAAATTTATCACAGCAATATTATGTATATGTATATACATATTATGTATATGTATATTGCTGTGATAAATTTATTTTCTATTAGTAAGAAAAAAAAATATTTATTAGTATAGTATACGATGTTAAAAAGCAAAAATTTAAAAATAAATTCTGTTGAGATTCGAACCAGTGTTCACATCGTGACGTTCTAGGCGCTTACCACCATTGACACTTAGGTTGCGCTGACTTAAGTATGATTTGGTTATGCATGCAAGAAACATACGATGGTTCTAATAATTTTGTTTAAGTATAGAATATAACTACATATCGCTCATTTGCTGCAAGACCGGCAAAAGTCAAAAAAATCGATTCACCAGAAAACGCGTTTAAAGTTTTCAACTGACTACAACCTTACATGGTGACTCCAACCTTACACCTCTTCTCAAGCGGAGCATATGAGAGGCATTCATACGAATTTTTCACTCAACATGAAGTATGATATAACGAACAATTCTGCAGCATTAACTCAAAAATCACGTTTTTTGATTTATGCCGGTCTTGAAGCAAATGAGCGATATACATTTGTAGAACATTTGCTTTCGCAATAAATTTATCACAGCAATATACATATACATAATATGTATATACATATACATAATATTGCTGTGATAAATTTAATTTCTATTAGTAAGAAAAATGTTTATTAGTATAGTATACGATGTTAAAAAGCAAAAAATTAAAAAAAAAAAAATTAAAAATAAATTCTGTTGAGATTCGAACCAGTGTTCACATCGTGACATTCTAGGCGCTTACCACCAACACCAACATTGACCCTTAGGTTGCGCTGACTTAAGTATGATTTGGTTATGCAGACAAGGTTGCGTTACATTCATATGGATGGAGCGAGGTTGCGCAACCTTGCGTTACATTTATATGGAAGGTTGCGCAACCAGATTCTATCGCAACCTTTTCCGGCGTCGTATAAGAAGTATAACTTCAAAAATAAAAATAAATTACATGAAAAATCAAAATATGCAAAACAGTCAACAGGTACAACAAAAAACAAACAGACATACGGGCGCGAAACCATAAAACAAAACATAAATAAAAACAACGCTAAACACAAATCGGGCGCGAAAAACTAAAGCACTTTAAAACAAAACAAACATTCGGGCGCGAATAATACAAGGAATCAAGGAATCTCCGGAGGCGGCAGTAAACAACAGGAGTGGAGAAAGGAAATTAGAGCAAAACGGCCAGGCACTTCAACACATACATATATATCATACATACAGTGGGAAGCTAAACTGTCCGGATGTTTTGCACTAAGGAAGTAAGGTAATGAAAATAATACAAATATAGGTATATTATCATATATATGATTTTTTTTTATTTAATTGAACATTATTCTAAATTATAAAGCACAAAAACTCATATAAATTGTTTCAAAAAAAATAAAAAAATTAAAAAAACAAAAAATTCACTATTCGGACACTTTTGCACTGTTTGATGTTTTTTTGTTGAAACCAATTAACGTTGCCAATTTAATATTTCGTCCAAAGGCCTTTATTTTTTATTACGCTTTCAATACGTTTTGGCATACTCTCCACCAACTTTTGGATGATATCACGGTCAAGAGCTCGCCATTCATGTTGTATTCTCTCCCAAAGCTCGTCAACATTTTTTGGTGGGTTTTCATATGCTCCCAGCCTTCTTTTCACAATAGCCCATAAATTTTCTATCGGATTCAGGTCTGGGCTTTGTGCAGGCCATTCCATTGTCCCAAAAGTTTGGTTTTGTAGCCAGCTTTTAACTATTTTGGCCGTGTGCTTCGGATCCCCGTCTTGCTGAAGAACAACTTCTTCGGTTGGATGAGCACTCTCGTCAACAAATTATGGTAAATTTGTTTGTAGAATTTTTAAGTAATCCTCCTTCTTCATTATACCTTGGATTCTCACCAAAGGTCCAATGTTCCACCAAGTAAAACATCCCCACACCATTATACTGCCACCACCATGTTTCATCGTTTCCTTCACATGGTGCTTTTGGATGCGCTCCTGCGGCCTATGCCAATAGTATTCTTTTCCATCAGACTGGTATCGGTTGACTTTAGTTTCGTCGCTCCAGATAACCCGTTTCCAGTCATCTACTGTCCAATTTTTGTGGGTTTTACAGAAATGAAGGCGTCTTTTCACATTTCTATCGGAAAGTGCTGGCTTTTTCTTTTTCACACTGGCTACTAAACCAATTATATTTAATGCGCGTCTAACCGTCCAGGAACTGACATCCTTACCAATACTTTTTGCAGCAGTTTTCGGGGTCTTGGTGTCCTTATTATGTAGCAAACGTTCAATCTGCCGGGCATCACCATCAGAAAGAAGTCTTGGTCGACCCCCTTGGTTATTATTGCAAGCTACATTTCGTCGTTTTTTTATATCATTTACCGTGGATTTACTTAAATTTAATTTTTCAGCAATTTTACGGCATGAATAATTATTTTGCAACAAATTTATCACATTGTTTTCAATATCAGTTGGCGTTTTTCTCATTTTTGAAGATCTTTTAATTTTTTATTTAAAAATCAAGTTAATCAATTCACAGGTCAAACAATAATGCTCAAATAGAGCAATAAAAGCTTGATAACGACACAACAAACAAAAAAAAAAAACCAACGGGTTAAATACCGTTACATTTTAACAAAGCAATATCGTGATAATGTTTATTTCTTGTACTGTGCAAAAGTGTCCGAATAGTGAATTTTTTGTTTTTTTAATTTTTTTATTTTTTTTGAAGCAATTTATATGAGTTTTTGTGCTTTATAATTTAGAATAATGTTCAATTAAATAAAAAAAATACATATATCTAATAATATACCTATATTTGTATTATTTTCATTACCTTACTTCCTTAGTGCAAAACATCCGGACAGTTTTGCTTCCCACTGTATATACAGTAACTCCAAAATCGGAGTGAGAGTATTAAGTTCACATTTTACTTATTAAATGTACATACATATGTATGTAACACCAAATCCGTGTATAAATATAATACGGTTAACAAACAGTTGGTAAAATATGTATATTTGTACATATTTCCAAACATTTATATACATAACTAAAATATTTATCGAATGCCTATAAGTTAAGCTTACCGGCAATGCCCCTTATGTTTAACAAAACAGTAAGCAGGATTGCAAAAATTAAATAAGCAAAAGCATAAACAAACAAAAAAAAAAAGAGAAGCTAACATACATACATACATATATGTATGCATATTTTCTTACTTCTCTATGCATAATTCTAACATACATACATACTGCATATGCAAATTAATAAGTTGTTTGATTTTTGAGTGACTACAGGCAACTGCCTGTGGTCGGCTGCCTCGTTTTCTTTATTACATTTTCTTAAATACAATATTTTGCTTAAGTCTAGATACAAATATTAATCTTACATTCTAGGAAGTATATCTACAATCCACTTGAGATAGGACATATGTTACAAGTGGAAAGATTCATCTTACAATCTATGAGTTATATTTTTGGACCACCTAAGGCGGACAGTATTAGGAAAGTACCATATGGGTTACATATTTATAACAGAAATACAATATGTTCATGTACTATGAACTGGTGGTATTAACTTGCATATGTTGATATCAACAAAATTAACAAAGTGCATAATGAACAATTTGTCTTACAACCCGACAAACATACATAAAGTGCATATGGGTGCACTTCGCTTTCGCGCTCTCTTCCCAGTGCAAATATACATACATATATACATATGTATAATTATACGGCATAAAATCTGCCTGTAATTTAATACCCTACACCAGGTACTACATACTACTTTATTAAAATTATAAATTTTTATTAATTTTCCGAAAGATAGGGTAATTATCGTAATTTTTCGTAGATAACTAAACGGAACGGTAAACTAAAACTCAGAGATTACGTTTATTGAAACGAATACAAAAAAATCAGTTTCACAAAATATAAATAAGTTTATGAACACAACCAAAAAAAAAATATATATATATATAAATATGAATACAATACATTCAAACATACGTACATATATGTACATCCTTTCTAAGTCCACATTGGCATCTATCCGGCAATACCCCTTGTTCTTTGGCAAACAAAAACAAGCAGGATTGCACACAAAAAGCAAATTGATCTCTCTGACGAGCTCTCAATTGCTTAAGAATATAAGGAAAAGCATAATCATAAGCACACAAACAATTCGTGCATACTTATGTAAACAGCGCATTGATCTCCTCAGCGAGCTCTCAATCGCACAAAACATAAGTACATACATACGCATGTAAATACAAGTACACGTATTAGGGTGTGCCTAATTACACAATATTAGGACATAAGAAATAAAAGTTAATTGAAGAAAAGAAAAAATTTAAATAAAACTAATTATATCGCAATTAAATACCAAAAAATAAAACGTTAATAAAACTAACACTATTTTAGCAAGATAATCGAAATTCAAAACTCTATTTACCTAAAAGAGTATTCGGTTTCAAGCAATACCCTATTGCCTTATTTACAAACTCAAATTTAATTATTTACGAATAAAAAATAAAATAAAACCAAAATGGTGAATAACGCAACAAATCAAAATACACCTGCAGGAGCTACACGCTCAAAACAGTTTGTTAAATTCATTTCACAAAGTGACAGTTTAACAAGATACTGCACTAGATTTGCCTCTTCGCCGATTCATGAAAACTCTGAATCGTTATTAGAAATCAAAATTCAAAATCTTGAAAACTTTTGGACTCGCCTCCAAGCGGCTCATGACGCCATTCTAGATTCTAACGATTCAGATACACACAACTTCAAATCATCGGCTTACGATATTTACGAAAACAGCTTAGACCAGTTCGAAGAAACCAAAGCTATGATCTCCGATCAATTAAAGCTAATAAAAGCAATTGCACCTACTCCCCACAGTAGAGTAGAGCTTCCACAAATAGACAGTCAAAAGGCAAGTTCAGGCATCTACCTCGAGCTGCCCGCATGTGACACAGAAACCTTTTACGGAGGTTATGAAGAATGGCCGTCTTTCCGGGACATGTTTACGGCCGTGTACATAAACCATCCTCAATTGTCACAAGCGCAAAAATTGTATCACCTCAGATACAAAACTAAAGGTCAAGCAGGAATAATAGTAAAACAGTTCGTTCTTAATGACGATAATTTCAATTTGGCTTGGGAAGCTCTAAAAGCTAGATACGAAAATGAAGGAATACTGGTCGTTAAACAAGTAACTACACTAATGAACTTGCTAAAAGTTAAGAAAGGAACAAGTGTAGAATTCATCAAACTAGAATCCACTGTTTCAAATTGCTTGTCGATTCTATCGACACTAAATATTCCTACAGACAGCTGGGATCCTATTCTGGTAAACATTTTCACCGCCGCATTACCAGAAAAGTCGTTACTTCTATGGGAGCAATCGCTCTCATCACGAAAAAAGTGCCCAACGTGGCAACAAATGAAAGTTTTTCTCACCACCCAATATGAAATTGCGGAAAGGTTAAAAGAAAGAATAATCAAAACTAAGAACAAACACGACCAAAATGAAAGCTTAAATAGACCTCAAGCACAAGAGGGCATAAACTTAAAACTTGCGAGAAGTTTAAAAAATTAAACAAAAATGAAAGGAACAACTTTGTCAGGTCAAAAAGACTCAACTGCTTGTCTCACTCACACAATCTTAATAATTGCAAAAGCAAATTTAACTGCTTATATTGTCACAAAAGACACAATTCTATGCTGCATTACAGCAGATATCCCATCTCACCCCAAAGAAGCGCTTATTCACAAAGGACCACGGGTTTAATTGCAAAAGCAAATCCCGAAACCCAAAATTCAAAAAATTGCAAAGAGACACCATGTTGCTCAAAGGCACAAAAAGCTCAAACGCTGCACAGCCAAACACAAAGTGGACTAGTTACAGAACTAGTTACCACCACACCAATTCAAGTTGAGAAAAAATCTAATAAATGCCTTAATTCACAATTAAGGAAATTTCAAGAGATAGGGAAACTTCCCCAAATATTAAACAGAATCAAAGAAGATCAGTATTGTGAGGACTTTTCTAAAGCCACAACTACTCGATCAAATAATGGCCGGTACGTCGTACGACAACCACTAGAGCCACAATTTTGCAAGACGCCACATAAAGGTAGAAAAAGCAAGGTCAGATTCCCTCTGACAACCTCAAATAAAAACACAAATATATGTTCGTAACCTTTCGACCCAGCAGGATGGCTTTCGCCAATAATGATACATAAATCCTGCTTAAAAAATCACAACGCCAAATTAGTGTATAGGCACTAAAACATAACAAAATTATCTCAAAACGTAAAAAAAAAAACGAAAATCGACACTTTTCTTACAATATTGCCCCACAGAGGCTTAAATTTTCAAAAACAAATAAAATCTCAAAAGCAAGTTAAGGGATCACCATACTCCCAATGCGAAACATGGACGCACCTACTCTTACAAAGCTAAGGTCGCTCTTATCGCTCCTTATATGGGTGGGTTATGTGAATTAGTTATACAAAGTATTAACTTAGTTAAGAAGAATTTTCTACTTTATGAATCGAAGCCGTTCTCCATTCACGGCCATTCTCTCGCAAGACCCCTCTAATGCCACAGTCCTAACTCCAGGGCTAAGGACTACCCATTCTGGCCATATCTGGCCAGGCGTGGAGTTACTGTCCTTCATAAGGCGAGAATAAATAAAGTACAAACATTGCCGATAATACAGAAAAGGCATATAATAAACTACCGGTATGCCAAACCGATATAAATTAATAAAAGTAAACAACGTTTTTGGTATAGTAACACAATAAGTCGTCAAAGCACGCAAAATCAATTGTTATCTCAAGCACCAATATTACACAAAATACAATTGGCTATTAAAACCAAAGGCATTTTCCCGATTTACAGCATGTATTCTGCGCCCTCGCAACTCTACCAGCAGTACGCCGAAATACATGCAATAGCATATATGTACATTCGCAATACTAGCCAAAATATTCGCCTAGGGGGCCCAGGATGTTTAAATGAGTTAAGCATTCACCCACTCTACCCGGAAAAACTGGCGCACACTAATAAGACAGCTTAGTTCACCAAAGCTGACGACATTACAACACAACACCGATACAACTCACCATACCTGCATTCCAACCCAACCAACAAAAGGAGTGGACAACGGCAAAGCGGACACATTCGATATAAACACATTCGTTTACACACTGCGCCGCGTCGACACTTTTCGTCCGCACCTGCAATTCGTTACACAATCATCGCACATAATAATTCTCATAGACATTCGCTTTCCACATTTTTTCCTCATTCGTTTTATCGACAACTAACCCGCATTTTAAGATTTGATAAAACTTCGGCGTCGTCACCACCCGGGTACAGCATCCTTCCTTACACGCCACCGATTTTTGATCAGTGCATCCGTACATTTGCTTTTGTAAATTTTATTGTAAAACTCTTACTCTTTACTCTACAAATTAAAGGCATATTAAACTCGACAACTCGACATCCATGTGTATTTTTTGGTAATAAAATATATTTAGTGCGGCATATATATATATATATATATATATATATTTAAACAATTATTATAAAATATTCAAACCCGGCTATTATGAAATTATTTCCTTCAGCTTTTCGGAAAAATGGTGCCTTGACAGCAGAACTTTTTACATGTAAAAGAAAACAAGAAAAATCGTTAACTTCGGTTGCACGGAAGCTATACGATAATACAAAAGAACTTGATGCTGATTATTCAGTTTGTGTGGCAGCTATATATTATAGAAGTCTGATCTAAACCATTTCTTCGGAGTTAGTATCGCTGTCTTGGATAATATTTCGTCCCAAATTTCGTGAAAATATCTGATCAAATATAAAAGTTTTTCATACAAAGACTTGATTCCGATTGTTCTGTTTGTATGGTAGTTATATGCTATAGTGGACCAATATCGGCACAGACTGACTGATGAGAGACAGGACCATTTAACAACATGATTTATAACGTCTCAGACGTTTCTTTCTAGGTGTTACAAGTTTTCATCGCAAACTTAGTTTTTTTTTTTTGAAGCCACGAAATCCTTCAACCTCATAAAGAAGAGTATTTTTCTAAAGTTTAAGACACACATTATTTGCAGATATCTGAAAACCTGAAACTATCATTCGCAAGCCATATGTGTCAA
Organism: Bactrocera dorsalis; assembly: GCF_023373825.1. Lineage (NCBI taxonomy): Eukaryota > Metazoa > Arthropoda > Insecta > Diptera > Tephritidae > Bactrocera > Bactrocera dorsalis. The sequence goes on from NC_064303.1 coordinate 39,506,391, forward strand.
GTTAAGAGAGTTGATGAAGTTAAAAACATTGAAATATGTCACTCGATTGACACATTTAATATTTTTTCTTACCTACGTACATATGTTTCCCAGCATGCTTCACCGCAAGCTTTGTGTTACGCATGCCAATGCCAATCTCCACCTTATATCCACTAATAAATCATAGCGTTTCCCTAGAACTCTCACCACGTGACTAGTATGTAGATAGTGAAGTTACTGCCTGTCAGTGTTGCTTAAACAAACATTTAGTTTGGTCTTAACGGATGATTTATTTGAACATTTGTAGTTAATGTTTGAAACATATTGTTGAAAGCATGTTCTTCGCAGATTGTTGAGTTTCCCGCAAAATACATTTGCCATTAATTTCAAAAAGTGGAAGGTGCTGATTTACTAAATGATTTATGGCTTAGTAGATTAGTGAACAATAATAATGGCGAATATGTGCCAGATATAAAGAAATGAGTAAAGGAATACAATATTTATATTTCTGAAATTAAAGTACTAGTTAACGTGTGATTAAGCTAAGTTATATTCAAAAAAGCTGAAGAAAAATTGAGTTCTTAGCCAATGAATAGGTGGTTTTGCATCAAGCGACTTTATAAAAATATTTTTTAAGAAACAAGAAAGATTGCTGAATCGAATTAGAACTACATACTTACTACTAGTCTAAGCCGTTAGGTTAAGATTTAGGCTAACTAATGAACTACTGTAATAAAGAATTCTATTGTATTAAAGGCTATACTCGCGAACGGACGTTTTTCTTTTTTAATCGGAATTTTATAAAATCGAGCTTAGCACAGGCAATAAGCTTTTAATTGCGCATCTCAGTGAGTCTAATTTTAACTTTAATCTTAAAAACACTTAAGTTTTTTTCATGGCTCCTGCGCGGGGACTCAGTGCGTGGCTGTAAAAGTGTATTTAATTTTCGAAAAAAAAGTAATACCTAGCCTATTAATTTAATTTGTGACCCGTGAGCAATAGTCCGCGCATTTCCAATTCTTCCGGTTTCGGACGAGTGATATTAAAAAAAATAAAAATAAATACATTCAAAATAATAGCAGTGGCTTGAAAGAAAAAATAATAATAATAACACTTTGGATATCGATATACGAGTATAATATACAATATACATATGTATATAAAATTAATTGGAAAGTGCACACATGCGCCATATGGACATACGATCAAGTGAATAAAAACAAAGTGGTAAAATGATACATAAAGAAAATAAAATACAAATTAACCTAAACTAAAAATTGGAAAGTTTAGAGAAACGTTTTGTTTAGTGTGTGGTGAAAATATAATACATACATATGTGCATGACATACGTGAGGTAAAATTCACCAGTCTAATAGTGCGCAAACAAAAAGAAAAAAAGGAAAAACCAAAACAAAAAGGTGGATAATTCGGTTAAACGGCATACAGTGGAGAGTTAAGGGGGTATTCTACTCTAGAATTTTGAAAAATTCGATTTTTTTTCATATATTTAAAGTTTAAACCCTTAAGAGCATATCGTCCAAAGGATTTTTAAAAATTAAAATTATTTTAAGAGCTACAGTTACTTTAGTGACGCAGTACCTAGCACGGTTTGGTTTGACTCACTTTTTTAAACGCGTTTTTCTCGAAACTACTTTTTTCCACCGGCCACTTTTACCGGCATTATCTCAAGTTCTATACAACCGATTTACTTGAAATTTTGTGTAAACCTTCTGTATATAATACTTTATATTTTATATTTATATGTATAATCCTTAATTCTTTGTTTTTAATATTTTAAAAAAATTCAGTAATTTCAAAAAAAAGCGTAAAAAATTATTTTTATTTTCAGGCAGTCGCCATTTTTTCAAAAAAATTTGTTTCGTATTCCCTGAGGTAGGGACTATCACAGCATCCTTACTGATTAAGAATTTCTTTTGATTTTTTTTTTAGACCACCAGGAGAGTCAGGATCAATGTCACCAGGATGCGCCATTTTTTTTTTACACCTGTCTCTCCTACCTCTATTTATTTTAATTTTTAATATTTTTTTGTAAATTTTTTTTTCTGTATTATTAAGATATCAATAAAAACACCATAAAAAAATGGATAGTAAAAAAAATTTTTGTTTTTTTTTAACAAAATTCAAAAAAACTGCCCAAAATTTGATTTCTAGAGTAGAATACCCCCTTAAAATAAAAGCAGTGTTTAAATAAAAGCATTTGTATTTATTGTTTCTGATAAAGTTATTGCATGAGATGTATTGCGGTAAAGCAAATTTATAAAGTGCCGTTGAAAAAAACGAGTGTCGTGAGTGCCGCTAGAAAGTGTCGTAAAAGAGGTATAAACCCGTTAAAAAAAAGAGCCGTCTAACCAAAAACTGATAACTTCGGCCGTTAACAACGTTAAACAGCTATTTTGGGGTAACATCACATCGTTACCGAACGGGCTTGCGTCAACACCATCGTCCCACTGCTGCCGAGTCAACGTCAACACCGTCGCTGCTAACGGCAACGCCAGATCCTCTGCTTCGTGGGAATGAATGCATTCTCTGCAAAAGGGATGTGAACGCAGGCAAACCGCCTATGCATTCACAACAGGTAACGAGGGCGAATCACTGAAAGTGGTGCGAATAAAGAAAAATAGTATATATCATATCTTAATATTCACATACGTATATATACATAAACATATATGCATTTATGCATCCATGCATCTGTGCATCTAAGTGAAAGGGGGATTGTGGGATTTGTGGTAGCATTCTTAATTAAACATTAAGGTGCGACATTTTTATAAGTATATTGCAGACAAAGCATTTTAAGCGAAATAAAGTTTTACAATCTGGTTCTTTGCAAAATTTTCTCCCTTAACAAAATAAAAAGAACGTTCAACTGTGCTATTGCTCATTTTGCATACCTCATCGGTTTGGCTTTCGTATACTTGGGAAGCGATATTATTTGTTCTCGTTTTCCTAGCCGATTCCAATTATATTTGTTGCCAACCGTTATTGCTATTGGTTTGGCTTTCGTATATTTTGAAATCGATATATATATATATTTCGTTTTCGTTATCGATTCTTAATATATCTGTTGCCAACCTGTATAGTCTCCTTTTTTCGGAAATTTAATTTAAACAAGCAAAAATGAACAAGCCAAGGCCAACTATCGCCAACCTCTTTCCAAGTAAGGAGTTGATCGACTTAAAGCCATTAAAGCGTCAAAGGATGGTGGCGAAAAGTAGCATTTTACGCATAAAAACGGATCTTCTAGAAAAGACTATGTCATTAGATCCAATCGAATTGGAATGTCGTCTTGATGTACTAAACTCACATAGTGAGAAATTGATGAAATGTCAATCTAAATTTGCAGAAATTGATGAAGACGACATGGCCCGAAGGGAGTTAGAGGACATAATTGTAGAAACAAAATCTATAATTAAAACAATTTTGGCCAAAAATAGAACATTTATTGCTGAAACATCATTCGTAACGTCTCACAGCTCAAGGCTCCCAAAAATGAATATGCCGAAATTCAAGGAAGAATATTCGCAATTTAAAAATTTCATGAGTTCGTCTGAGAGTTTGGTTCATAATGATCCAATCATCCCAGAAATCAGACTTTTATGTTGATGACTTATTAACAGGATCTGAAAATTTTGAGTCTCTAGATCTTATAAGAAGTGAAGTAATTAAAATATTAAACTCGGCCGGATTCACCTTAGCGAAGAGGTTTTCAAGAGAAAGAGGATTTTTTTCGCTTTGTTTTGGATGCCAATTTTCATGATTTGCGAGCTACTAAACGAAACATACTATCAGTCTCTTAGTCCACTAGTTACCAAAGCACAAATCTTATTGCAAGAGCTTTGGATCCAAAAACTAGATTGGGACCAAAAACTAGATTGGGACTTATAGCGACAACGCAACCAACTTCGTCGGCGCCGATCGCAAGTTGTGCGAACTCAAAGAGGCGTTTCTGTCCCAGTCTCCGGAAGTAATGGGAATCACCGCCGTAGAAGGGTTCAGATTCGCCTTTATACCACCGAGGGCGCCGTACTTCGGCGGATTATGGGAGACGGCAGTGAAGTCCGCCAAACACCTCGCCGTGCGCGAGTTAAGGAACGTATTCCTTATAATAGTAACAAACAACAAAACAACATTTGTTTCAGTAAATAGAGTAATAGAGTTGTAACAATTGAAATGCACTATCAACAAACAATCCTAAACAAAGAAGTATCAAAACAACATTGAGTTTGAATACCACAAGAACCTTATCTTAAAACAAAGAAAATGTATCTAAGCAAATAATATGTAAGCGAACCTAAGCAAATAATGTAATCTGTAAACAAACTATCAACTAGTAATAAGTAAACATACTAGTTAGTATAATTAGAAGTAAGAACCATGTAATAAGTTAGTCTTAAGAGTACACATTTCGGTGCAGCTCAAAATATATTCTTTTGACTAATTTTTACGTAATGTAAAAATTAACTGGAGGCTTAACCGGGATGGCAAATTTGAACACATTATAAAATGTTTTACATCATGTAAAATACTTACTCACAATTTTTATAGTATACTATCTGACCCCGCAGCCGTTTTCCTGCGTGAAATTACATATGTGTTTTGAAATAAAAAGAAAGTTAAATTTATCAGTTCTTTTTTTCAATGTAACACAGCTTGATAAAGAACACTTTTTGGTTTCTGTTCCGGTGCGTAAATGTACAGAGAAGATAGTTTTCCAACTCGTGAGTACGCCACGTATTTTTGGCCGTGTGAAAAACATAGCAGTTCCAAATGTATGCCACACATTTTTAGCGACTATGCTTGTGTCCTGATGATTGTCATCTCAAATTTGACTTTGAATCTTCCAGTTTAAGTCATCAACATCGGTATTTTTGGAAGCTATCATTGCACGTGCACTCAAGGAATCGTAGTTACGATAATTTGGCCAATGTTCGGATAAATATTCCTGATGAGTTCATCTTTCGTGAATCGATAACCGGCAGATGGAATTGATCGCTTTCCAATTTTTAGCGAAGACGATGTAAAATGTCTTCGACAATGTCATTTTTGTTCGAATTTTCAGCATCACATATCCACCATACTTTAAATCCATATTTAACTGGCTTTGATGGAATGTATTGAGCGAATCTACTTCGACCTCGGTATGGATAAAGTTGCTCGTCGATTGCTAGGTATTCTGTTGGTTTATAATGTTTTGCTAAATAACTATTTAACATTGTCCAAATGTCTCGTATTGGAGCAGCTTTATCATTTTCTAAGCGCTGAGCTCTAGTATTGGAATCGTAAAATCGAATAAAACATTATAATATTCCAGAAGCGATTGATACTCATTGCTGCGCGGTATAATGAATATGCATACGGCTGCCACATTTCCCTTGCATTGCCAGTATTTGAATTGTGCCAGAAGTTATCAAAATAGCCAAAAATGCATAAAATGCATAAAATTCCTGCAGCTCGAGATTTTTCCACTCCAATTGTTTTTTTTTTTTTTTTTGATTTTTTCATTATACGCTGTATACGTTGAAATTGCCTTTTTATTGGTATGGCGTATAATGATATGAGCCATTTCCGGTGTGAAAAATAATTTAAATGTGTCTAGCATAGACAACAAATTGGTGTTTCTATTAGGTCCACATCTTTCTCGCACAAAATTTTCGTCCGAAATGGAAAGAGGAGAGGGACGGCTTAGATACCTAAATATTCATTGACCTTGGCACTCCGCTTTCATTATTTCTACGAGAACTTTAGACTATGTCGCCATATATACATAGTTATTTCCTATACCATGTAGCCAACTTACACAGAAAAAAAATTTAATTCAGTATACTAACGACTTCTACATCTGCTCCACTTGGGTACCCGGTCATTGAACGAATGGTGAAAGTTTGGTAATTGACCGGACGGTTAATCGGAATTTTTTAAATTCGAGCTTAGCACAGGCAATTAGCTTTTAGTTGCGCATCTCAGTGAGTCTAATTTTGGCTAAATGAGCCTCAGTCTCCTGCTCCACACAACATATTATCCATTTCAACACCTAACCACCGCAATAATCCCGCATCAGTAACACTCTACACTCACCGCATTCGAATATACCTCACTAACACGCTTCATTCACCACACTCATCTCGACACCACCTACAATCCACATCACACATAACTACAATACCACTACATTTTCCACCACAGCAAAAAGGGAACAAAAGGGGCGGAGAAACAAGTTTGTCACTTTTTTTCTTGTTGCGATCCGCTAACGAAAGCCGAGTGCCAACTTTTACATATTGTGCAAATATCAATTTTCCAATTCAATTTAATTTAATTCGTACATAAAGTTCTTCTTAGTTAAAATACATTTTGTAAATTTCTGGCGGAATTGTGTGTTGCCTTTTTCATATAATTTTCCGAACGAATATTCCGAACTTTGAGTGCGAAGGAAGTAATCGAAAGAAACAAATTTTAACGCTTATCTAAAAAAACGCTTAAGATTTTTTCAGGTGGATTGTATAGAAGCTTTCTAAATGTCACGTTTGTGAGTTAAGAATTTCTAATTGTTAATAACCACAGAATAAGTAATCTGTTCCAATAAAAATCGTGTGTTAATTTTGAGTCCTGAACCTTCCTTTATTAGATCAATCAGCCAAATTATATGCTTACTTTCAAAAGTTTACATATCTTTCAACCGAAAATCAACAGTAAATTTAGAATAGGTAGCAGATTCCAAAGTTCGTGATTGTATTTGCTGACCTAATGCTAATATCTTTCTGCAAGTAATGAGAAAATTATCTCAATCACCAGTTTTGACATGAAAAGTGTGATTAGCGGTACTTTTTTCAATAGCCTTGTTTGACAGACAATGAGAGAGAGAACGTTAATGGCGACCGTTATCGTGTTGTGATAACCGTCTATTTGACGCCTAAAATTCAAGCTCGTGATCTTGGCGACATTTGGTTTCAAGAAGACTTCGCCACTTCCCACACATCGCATATATCATGGGACTTATTGAGAGAACACTTCGGTGGAAAGAAAAAAACGTTAACTTCGGCTGCACTGAAGCTAATATACCCTTCACAGTACATTTCTTTTAGTTACTATGTGTTCAGTTTGTATTGAAGCTATATGCTAAAGTAATCTGATCTGAAAAAATTTTTCGGATATTATATTGCTCCCTTAATAAGTAATCCATGTCCAATTTCGTGCAGATACCACGTCAAATGCGAAAGTTTTCCATACAAGCCCTTGATTCCGATCGTTCAGTTTGAATGGCAGATATATGCTATAGTTAACCGTTCTCAACAATTTTTTCCGATATTACGTTATTTCTATGAACAATAGCTCATACCAAATTTCGTGAAGATATATCGTCAAATGAGGAAGTTTCCCATGCAAGCATTTGATTCCGATCGTTTAGTTTGTATGGCAGCTAGTGGTTTGATATAGGCCGTTCCGACAAACGAGCAGCTTCTTGAAGAGAAAATGATGTTTGCAAAATTTCAAAACGATATCTTTAAAACTGAGGGACCAGTTCGAATATATACAGACAGAAAGACGGACAGACAGTCAGACGGACATGGCTAAAGCGACTGAGCTCAACATACTGATCATTTCTATATATACTTTATAGGGTCTCTGACGTTTCCATCTGGGTGTTACAAACTTCGTGACAAACTTAATATACCTTGTTCAGAAAAACACCCAGTATAGAAAAACAGAAAAAATGTTTTTTTCGGCAAACTCAATTTATTGTATTCGAAATAGTCTCCTTCTGCTTCAATAAAGCTTTTTGCACGCTCCAAAAGCACGTCGAACGAGTTTTTTAGCTCGTTGGCCGTTATGGCCGCCAGTATGCCGGTTTAAGCCTTTTGAATGGCCTCTACGTCTTCATAACGCCTTCCTTTCATGTGCAAATGCATTTTTCCGAAAAGGAGAAAGTCGCAGGGTGCCATATCAAGTGAATACGAGGAGTGGCTGATACTATGTTCGGACCGACATTGAAATCACTTACAACTATAAATTGGGAGATTCTCTTGCTCTTGCAAGATTGCACGATGACACAAAATGCAAAACTCCTCTACCGAAACATGCAAGGCCATGAGTTTTAGTCTGACATAACTTACAGCCATTGCAAATAATTTTCTGCGTGTGTTTGTTGTTGTGCAAGAGCAAGAGAATTCCCCTAATATGGCAATATCAAGGGACAGCTGCATTTGTATATGGAATGTAAACAACTATCAAGTGACAATTTAGGGCCGGCAAAATATGTCTTCCAATAAATTCGATTAAACTAGAGCAGGCACCGATTATAATGAGCGGGATGTAAGTTTTCAAGTAGTTTTCAGCGAAAACAGGTTTTCAATGTGTTTTCGTTTGACAGATTTGACATGGACGAAAACACAAGTTTTAGGGCGAAAACCAGTTTTTTCCACGAAAACATGTTTTCATTGTCGGTCCGAACATAGTATAATGGTTAAAATGTGATTTTTGGTCAAAGGGTCGATCGATCTGAGCAATTATGGGTCGTCAGTCAATTTGTGCAGAACAAACCGTGCACACACCTTTCGTAAGCCCAAATGTTCAGTCAAAATGTGATAAGTCGATGTTTTGGAGATGTTCAATTCCATGAATTTCAATGATGATTTCGGCTGATTTTTGATGAATTCACGCACAGTTTCGAAGAAATTTCCGGTGATCACGGATTTTGATTGGCCCACATGTTGATCGTCATTTATGTCCTTTCGACCAATTTGAAAACATTGAGACCACTCGTGCACTCTGCTGCGGGATAGGCAAACATCGCCATAAACTTGTTTCATCAATTGAGAAGTTTCGGTAACAGTTTTATCAATTTTAAAACAAAACTTAATGTTGGCTCTTCGTTCGAAGCTCATTTTCGCACAGATAACACAAACATACTGACACTTAAAACGCAATAACCTTACTTCCAATAAATGAAATGTCATGAAATCCTCACTGAACAATCAATAAAGATAGCAGATTCTAACTCTCGAGTCACATATAGATGGCGCCACCAGGGGACGTTAGATGCAAAAAGCCCTGTTTACTTTGGAAAGCTCCTTGTATACAGGCCAATTGAAATTTTTTAAAGGCGTATAAATTTAAATAGCTAACAATCGAAAGTGATGTGGAAAATCACCGATTTTGCTTCCCGCGCCAACGACATGAAAGGCACATTTTCATGTTTTATATATGTATACATATACTAGCTGACCCGGCGAACTTCGCCCCGCCCAATTTTTATTTTTTTTTTTGGAAGTCATAGACTCGTATAACTTTACCACAAATAATATAAACTTCAAACAACGCATTTTCATTTAATATTTTTAATGTTTGTTGCGCCATCTACTGTAACATACCGCACTTACTCAATACCGCTGTTAGCGCCACCAACTGGTGGATAGCTCTTTGCTAATAATAAACAAATAATTTGCCATAAATAAATAATGCGACTATAAGGAGAGTTATAAACTATCCTAACTTTCAAGTTGGACCAAACTGCACACAGTGTTAAAAATTTCATTAAAATCGGTTCAGTAGTTTAGGAGTCCTTCGCAAACAAACAACGTGACACGTGATTTTTATATATTAAGATTTACACTTTAACCAAAAAGTAAAAGGATATTGTAATATAAATTGCAAATTGTAATTTGAAAATTGTTTCCTTTAATACTATACTATACAAAATATAAAATATCGAATATAAAATTCGTCCCAAAGTTTGTATTTCTAACCAAATCGGAATCGTTGTAAATGCTTACGTTGATTCAGATTTATTAGCACAAGCCTAAAAGTGGTACAAAGCCTTCAAAGGCGATAGAGATATCGTTGAAGACATGTTGAATAGCACTGATCGCATAACACCAGGCGATGGTTAACCCGATTTCTCATTGATTACTATGAAACGGTCGTCGATTGTAGAATAAAGTCATTCGAAAGCATGCCCGACGATTGGGATTTAAGCTCCAATCCTCGTGCGAGAACCAATCATCAACTCTTGGTTCCTCGCACAGTCTGTTCCGTGTGCCAGACTGTCATACGTCGGGACGTCACATCAGTTAAGTGCAAATTCTACACTGGCTGGTGTCACTTTCCGGCGTTTTCCGGCCTGCACACTACGCGTGAGTGGAGTGAGTCGTACGTTGCCCCATGCTGCAGGAGTCTGCAACACACAAGAGTGTCGTCGCCAATCAACACCACAGTGCGACAACCGCTCCTGCGTGTTCTGCAGCTATAACAAACACCAGCTACACTGCACTTATGAATTCGGAACGCGTATCGATAACTGCGGTCCAAGAAACCAAGCTAAGCAGCCGCTCAGATCTTCTGAGTTGTGCCTATTTCAACGCCTATTTCTACGTTAGATCGAGAAACCTCCTGATTTTGTTTCTGTGGACAAACGCACCTTCGTTAACTTTAATAAAGCTAGCTGAGTCGGCTTCACATAACACTGATCAACAAAATTGTATTTTTTTTTTGTCACATGAAAAGTTATATCAAATTTTGAATATACTAGGGCCACCAAATAATAATATATCAATGAAAAAAATGTACACATCATGTTTTCTGGTTCCATCAAAACATATATTTTCGTAAAAAGTACAAAATTTAGCCACACTTAGCGAATTATTTCCTAATATCTAATAGATACTTATGATTTTCTTGAATATTTGGCTTCCGGTAGGTCTCTTTTAAGACTCCAACAATAGTCTGCTAGCATTCCTGGACTCCATTTCCCTTCTTCATTAAGAAATGTCTTGATGGAACCTCTCACCTTGTTCGTCACTCACAGCACCCAAATTTGCCGGAAAGAAATCCAGATGAGAGTCCAACATATGTATTTTCAAGGACATATTACACCCCAAAGCTTAAAATGATTTCATAAGTTCATTCATTAAATCTTTGTAATTTTCCGCTTTATGGTTACCTAGAAAATTTTGAACAACATTCACAAAACAATTCCAGGCGAGTTCTCCTGATCATTCAGTTTTTCTTCAAAGCTCTTATCCTTCATCATCTGCCGTATTTGTGGGCAAATATTCCCTCTTTGATTTTCGCCTCGCTGAGTTTAGGGAATTTCTCTTTTAGATATCCATCTCCATCTTTAGGCATAGCTTTTACACAATTTTTTATCAGGCCAAGCTTTATGTGCAACGGTGGTAAAAGTATGTCATCAATGTTCACTAGAGGATCATTTTTAACATAGTGACTTTTTTTGTCTCTACTGTCCCATTCACAAATAAAAAAGCAAACCTTCGTATAACCAAGCTGTAGTCCAAGTAAAAGTGCAATGACTTTAAAATCACCACAAATTTTAGAAGCGTGTTTACTATATTCAATTTTTTCAAGTATAAATCTCATATTTTCGTAAGTCTCTTTCATATTAGAACCATGAGCAATCAGCACTGAAGGAAGTTTGTTTCCCTTATGCAGTAACACTGCTTTCAAACTAGTTTTTGAAGAGTCAATAAACAGACGCCAGTGACTTGGATCATATTCGAAATTTAATAAATTCATCACAACAGGAACGTTATTACAATAGACTAAATCACCTCCTTCAGAAAAGTAAGGTTTTATTTCATCGTCACGACGTCGAAAATAAGAAATCTTTGTAACTACCACGAGAAAGTAAATTCCAGTCGTTTAATCTAGACCCCAAAAGCCCAGCCTATTTTTAGATAGATTTAAATCACGTACTAAATCGTCACGTAGTGTCAATAAGTGCGATTCGATTCTTTTGAAGTTGACTTGAGTCACTATCTTCAGATACCTTATAATGCTAGTTGAGAACAAATTCCGAACTAGAATTCTCACTGTTTGATCGATTTGAAGGCATCGGCACAGGCAGTTCGCCACCATGTAGAATAGGTTTCTTTGCCGAAGACAAGTTTGCATACTGGATAGTGTGTTTAGATTTGGTAGTAATACCTTTTGTTTGAGTCAAAAAAAAAATAACAATCACTTACATGATCCTTTCGTTCCGTCCAAATCATTGGTATAGCAAATGACAAATGTCTAGGCTCTTGTTCATCCCAACCTAAAAGGAGCCTCACACACGTTACACAACACTTATGTGGAACCCAGGATTTGTCTTGATTCCTCACAAGAAAACCAAAATAGTCTAAATAGCACTGTTCAATTAGTGATGTGAAATTTCGACGCTGAGATGTACATATAAGTTAATTCTCCACACACATAAGAAAAATGGTCCGGGTGGTTCAAACACTACGATCTAACTAATGTAAATAAAATGTAATTTAGCAAACACAAAAGTTGCACAGTCGACTAAATGCAGTTATGTAAACAAAGAAACGTATATGAGGTCAGAAATGAATATGTAGCTGTCACAAGAAAACTGGATGTGGTAGAAACAAAACTGTTATATATTTTTAATGAGAGTACACCAACATAAATAAAAATCATAACAAAGTTCATGTGACAAAAACAGTGTTTACCAGTGTAATTTACTGAGAGCACCTTCAACGCTCTACGCATTCCTACGGACGTGTGCGTTGGCAAACGTCGACTCCGCATCCCGGCTGGAAGAATAGTGGAAATCCGCGCCAATTTCCCTGCCGAAGCAGCCGTTTTAGCTAATGAGCGCGATGGACAATACCAACCGATGTGTTTACCGACGGCTGCGCAAAATGTCAAACGACGGCGCGCCAGCTTAGCCAGCCACCAGCATGGATTCCGAAATGTGCACAGCACCACCACAGCACGTAGAGTCATAAACACTCAGATAGTTCGTAGCCTCAACCAAAAACCACCCCGTGAGAGAAAGATCCTCGTAGCTTTGGACTTTTCAAAAGCGTTTGACACAGTCAATCAGTCAACGCTACTGTAGGACATCGAAAAACTACGCTTCCTCCAGGACTGAAAAGGTGACCATGAACTACCTGAGCGGTCGACAATCAACCGTACTATTTCGAGGTGAAACCTCCAACCTGAGAAGAATTATACAGGGAGTTCCGCAGGATGTTGTCCTCTCCCCGTTACTGTTTATCTTCTATATCTCGAAACTCCCACAGCCACCAAAGGAAGTTTCCATAACCTCGTACGCAGACGATTGCATGATATCGACGTCGGGCAATGGCATGTGTTCAAAAGTAAACAACTATCTTTCCGACCTTTTACGTTTCTTCACTAAACGGAACCTAACACTTTCCCCCACCAAATCCACAGCGCCCATATTTACGAACTGGACGAAATAGCATATACTTGAGCTTAATATTGCAGTCGATGGCGTTAAAATTCCGACTGTCAATAATCCTAAGTCTATGCTCCCTCGATCCCCATACGACCGCGATTATCGCCAAGGTAAAGAGCCGCAACAAAAGCCTCAAGTCGCTAGCCGGCAGCACATGGGGAAAAGACAAAGAAACCCAGTTGGGAGGCTTATGCTCCCAATTAAGGAGCATAATTAACACCTCTCCAAACAGTTCCTGCTGGGATGTTTTCGTCGAGTATGTTTCGTGTTTTCGAAATCACCCTTGCAGCCACCTGCTTGGAGCGGAACCACCTCCAAAGAGCATCAAGAGGTCTTTCCTTGACTACGTCGACGACATCGTGCAGTACGCCGACCGAACTTCGAACGCAACTGACTTTACACAGGTACTGACCGCCATTCACGGAGGAACTATCAACACCTTCACCGACTCCCTTCCAGTGAATGGCGTTCTGGAAGTCAAACCACCACCCATCGCAGACGAAGAGCTCGAGTTGCCGCGAGAAACGCGAGTGACCCTAGCGCAGCTTCTTTCGGGATATTGTAGCAGGTTAAACTCCTACTTATCCAGAATAGACCCTGACATATCCAATGTGTTTCCTGCATGCAACGAGTCTCCGCATTACACTGATCATCTCTTTGCATGCCCTGCCAACCCTACTCATCTAACACCCTCTTCCTTTTGGTCTAACCCCGCCGAGCAGCACGATTCCTGGACCTCCCGCTAGATGACGTCGACGACGACATAGATAACCCTTACCATCCTAACGGGGATTGAGAAACCGGTAAAACAACAACAACATTTGGATTTAAGTGTGCTCTGCACAACCCACAAAAAAGAGGAGCCCACAATCTGCGCCAACCACCGTGGGCTAAGCTTCCTCAACATCGTAAATAAGATTCAATCAAGTGTATTGAGTAAAAGATTGAAGCCCACTGTCCAAAAACTAATTGAATCTTATCAGTATGGCTTTAGACCTGGAAAATCAACAACTGACGAAATGGTGAATGTACCAAATCTTCAAAAAGACTCAGAAAAGACAAACGACACGCATTACCTTTTTCTTGATTTCAAAGTGCTTCTGACAGCACGAAAAGGAGCTACCTTTGAGCCGCGATGTCTGAATTTGGTATCCCCGCAAATCTAATACAGCCGGAAGGATCTCTCCTAGCCGTTCGGTACCAAACGAGGTTTCAGACAAGGCGACTCTCTTTCGCCTGCTGGCGTAAACCAATGATATTGAAATCATTGGCTTCAGCAACTGGGTATGGGAATATCTCCTGTCATAAAGATAAACGTCGTCACACAGCCATCTTGGCTCCCACGTTACTGTTGACGGTCATAACTCCAGAACCGTAGGTAATTTCGTCTTTATTGGAATCAGAATTAACACCAGCAATAATATCAGCTTCGAAATCTAACGCAGAGTAACTCTTGCCAACATGTGCTACTTCATATTTAGTAGGCAATTGAGAAGAAAAATCCTCTTTCGACGAACAAAAACTAATCTTTATAAGTTACTCATTATTCCCGCCATGCTATATGGTGCAGAGGCATGAGCGATAAGTCGGCGTTACGAGTTTTCGAGAGAAGATATAAGGTCCTTTGTGCTTTGCAAACGGCGAATACAGTAGTCGATACGACGATAAGCGGAACGCGATATACGATGTAATTGACATTGTTTAGCAAATAGAGAGACAGCGGCTACGCTGGCTAGGCCATGTGATCCGAGTTTGTATTAGAAAGTGAAAGTTCTAGGGACTGGAATGAACTCAGAACTTGTTTACTTAATTATTGTAAGTAGAAGTAATTGACAAAGAAAAATCGATTTGCAGAAACATTAGAGTCGTTTATGACTGTAGGAGTTGCATATATCTAACCAACGTGGTGTCAGAGAAAATAAAGATTGCAAGTAGGGCAAATCTACAATAAAATATCTACAGTAGTAAAGAAAACAAATTTTAATATATAGGTATTTTCATATTTTTAAGGGTAGTAAAAACAAGAAAAAACGTTAACTTCGACTGCACCGAAGCGTTAACACCTTTATAACAGTCATACAGTTTAGTATTCCGATCTGAACTATTTCTTCAAAGACCAGCAATGACCAGCAGCCAACAGCCTGCAAACAGCATAATTCATTGACATTAAGTTGCTGCCATAGGCGAGCAGATAAGCTAAAAAGCTTGTTTCCTTATTTGACATCCTTCCAGTGTCTACAAGCATAATATGATCAAAATAATAATAGGATAAGTACCAGTACATATATTAAGGGCTACATGTGTGTTGTGTACCAGTTACAACTTTTCAGAAATGTTAACCACTTTTCCTTTGTCTGTCTACAAACTGCTGCTGCTGAGTTACAATTTGAGTGTGTACTATACATGTGCGGTCGGTGACATTTGGTAAAATTTCAGTCAAATTTTCAAAACCTCAATTTAATTATTACGAGTAGAAACTAATAAGTTATTTACTATGTTAATAAACAATTCTACTGACATAAAATATTTCTTGTCTTTTGATATTTTTGTAAAAACGTTAAAAACATATCACTTTTTATAAATTTTTCACCTTCTTTTATTCTTCTTCTTTACTGGCGTAGACACCGCTTACGCGATTATAGCCGAGTCAACCTTCTTTTATTACAGATAGTTTAATTTAAAATTTTGGATACAATAACAGATTTTTCTAATAATGGAAAAAACAAGCTAAAACTCTATATCAAATTTTAAGAATTATTGTATGAAAAATAAATATAATTGCTTATGCATGCCATAATTTTAATAAGTTATTTCTTTAAAAAAAGGAAATTTAAATGTGAAGAAAAATCGCTACAAGTTGTGATTATAACATCATTTCAATGACCTCCAGAACCTCTTTTGCAGGAAAAAATTCGATCTTTAACAACGCTTGCTGAACGACAGCTATATTTTCCGAGCAGTTCTTTGCCTTATCGGCAGTTGAACATTATGTAAAGTAAACGTACGCGCGAAATTTTCAAAATTTACAACTTGATAAATAATGAACATGGAGCTGGTTTATTATTACCACCATTAAATGACAAAGACGCAGAAAAAATTGCAATTGGAGAACAGTAGCTTTGATAATAAAATTGAATAATTTGTAAAGATTGTTCTAGCATATGTTTTGTCATGCTGAAATTGTAAATATTACTGAACACAATGAAGAAAAATTACAGTTCATGACATATTAAAAATTGCCGTAACATCGCTTAGAGATCATATCATCCGTCAGGAAAAACCAGGTATACCTTTTTAAAATTTTCGACAGAAAGGTTATGCAAAAGATTTATGGATTTAGGCAGAAGAATAGAAAGAGGAAAACCTCCACGCCGTTGAAAAGACCAGGTGTAAAATGACCTGCCTACATATGGAATCGCTAAATTGGCGCCAATCAGCGAAAAGGAAGAACGACTGGGACTCTGTTATAAACTCAACTATTACTGATTAGACGGTGTCTATGCCAATAAAGAAGAAGAATAATATAATTATTGTATAAAGTGATAGCAAGTGGTGTACACACAAATGAGTGCAGTTAGAGAAAAATGTAATATTACAGCGGCTCTGGATACTTTGCAACTAAAGTTATTCATTTCAAGTACCTACGATTCCAATGTGCAACAGGAATTTTCATTGATATCCATTTCAAACACCATATTAAAAGATGACTGATGACTTTTAAGTAAGCTGTGATAATGTTCCTCATACTCTTGTCTTGCGAAACTTTTCCATTAATTGTTGTAAACGATTTTTATTTCCTGAGCTGTTTTACCAATTACGTTTTTATTTTGCGTGAATTAGTGGTAGAGCAGTCAGAGCACTTATTCGGTTTAGTGGTTGTGTTGATTGCCCTGTTTAAGGTGGCTGTTTTTTTTTTTGTTATTTTAAGAAATTTACCATGTTATGATGACATATTGTATTTAATTTTTGTTATGAAAATTAGACTTTATTCAATTTTGCCTTAACTAGTAGATATGCATCTGTATTTTCCGCAACTTATTTGCTTGTAGTCGCATTGATCTTGTGGGCAGTTTCGTTTTACCGACTTTTGAGAAGAAAATAGTTGATTTCATATTAATGTGAATTACGCCATCCTCCGTTCTCTATTACTTACATCTCCTTATTCCTTTCACTTTGGATAGACTTCTCTCAAATTTTGCCTTTCAACTTAAATAATTTGTTTTATATAAAATTATCATTCTTTTGATTTCAGACTCATAAAATCATTGAACAATGATATTTACTGACTCTCTATGCACTTCTAATCTCTTATGAAGAGTTATGAGGCAGTTGTCAGTATTTTATGTGCAATAGTAAATGATTTTTAAATATTAATAACAAGAACTTAAATCATTATTGGCATATCTGGCATTTTGGATTAATTTGAAAAAGATTTCCTAATTCTATAAGAAAACACCATTTTCGCTTCAAAAACTTTCGGTCAGTATTTTAATTTTCTACACTTTGGTTGGTTATCATCCTTCCCATAGGAATTTAATATAAATTTTATTTGTTCCTTACATTTTTGCCATGTCCCTGAGGTTTTGTTTGTGGCTGACATTCGCTATAACATAAAACATTGCGGCAAGTCATTAAACTTTAACTTATCCAAAATTTTACGAATGTAACTGAACACAGACTACCAACGAATTAAGAAAGGAAATTAAGGAAACGCCTTGATTTAAATTAGAAAAGTTTCTTCAACAATTCTTGTCATTCTGCAAGGGTAGTCCTCGTTGCCTTTGCAGAAAATACCAAATAGCGAGCGTGGAGGGTCGATGAGGGAGAAGTGAAAGCAACCTGCTTTATCTAAAAATTTAATTTTCTATTTTTTTATGTCAAGCTTCTTTGGAAATTAAAAGCAATTAAGCCGTATGTATTCCTACGTATACGTGAACGAATATAAACACCTACTTTTCCGAAACTTAAAATTTAGGAAACAGGTTTTAGCAAAAACACTGGAATTGGTGCATTTCCAATTAAAAGCCTTTGGATCTATGTTTCCAAATAGGGATCACATCGCTTCGCTATAACCCAATATACTGGAATTCATCAATATTTTATTTAAGAGAGAGCACTAAGACCTAAGATCCTTGTGCATTCCTCGTTTATCAATCTAATCTGATCAAGGTGGTCTATGCAAAAGGAAAGCTAATAACATTGTAGGAGACACCTACCTTTAAGATCCTTCTTTCTGGAAATGGGAATAGGGGATTCGGCAGAATGCAGATCATACGCTAACGACAATGAAATTCTGGAACATTAATTATGTGAATGCTCTGCTTTCAGTCTAGTGACACGGAATATTTTCCACGGCGCACATAGGTTTTTGCTAGTGCATACTGCGGCTAAAAATATAAGTAGTTGTCGCAGGAAAATGACATTTGGTACATCATTGTTTTGGATTCCAATTAAGAAAAAAATGAAAAAATCAAAATTACGCCCACCTCCCATATAAGGTGAAACTTAATTTTTGACCTACAGCACTGATTTTTGGTACATAGCAGTTTTATGACATTATATATGTTGGTGTTAAATTTCAATAATATCCGCCCACTTTTACGCCCACCTCCCATACAACTAAATTCTCTTTTATCAAGTCTCTTTTAGCAATTTTTTTCATCTTCGTGACATTCTAATTTCACTTTCACACTTCGCAAATTAATGTAATTTGATCAATATTTTTGTTCAACAATATTCAATATTACGGTAAAAATATCAACAAAATGTTAAGAAATCAGTGCCAAAAACAATTGCATTCAAAGGCAAACGTTTATAAAGTACGCTATATATTGCATACTTTTGGGCGGTAACTTGCCCTTTTAGAGTATCTCATTTTTGAAGTTATACTTCTTATACGACGCCGGAAAAGGTTGCGATAGATTCTGGTTGCGCAACCTTCCATATAAAAGTAACGCAAAGTTGCGCAACCTCGCTCCATCCATATGAATGTAACGCAACCTTGTCTGCGAAGATGTGCGAGCAGCAAGCGAAGCGGTAACAATCGGCGATCGTTTGTTCGTTTCTTTCGGCACAGCTCGGCCGACACAACAACACAACACAATGTTCCATGCTTATGCTGTTGTTGTTTTTGTAGTACAATGTTTCAATTTTTGGTTGGTGACATATTCACATGTGTGCGCATATGTATGTTTGTATGCTTGTGCATTATTGAAGTTATACTTCTTTTTCTTTCGTTTGTCTTTCATTTCTGCGAATTCTCAACTATTTTACGTTTGTTTTGGTTGAAATACTCTGCGTTGGCCTTTCAGAATCACACAGAGTCATTTCTGTGGTTTTTGAAACTGACCCACGAGGACGAGGTATATGGTTTTATCTGGGAGCGTGAGATTTAAGAAAATCGCTCGCTTACAAGGGATAAAACGACTTCTGAGTGGCGATTTTAATGAATAAATTCACAGAATCATTTCTGTGCTTTTGGAAATCTATACTAATAAATATTTTTTTCTTACTAATAGAAAATAAATTTATAATAGCAATATACATAAACATATACATAATATTGCAGTGATAAATTTAATTTCTATTAGTAAGCAAAAAATTAAAAATAAATTTGTTAAGACTATACTTCTCAGGGCATCATAACAATGTTATGTATATGTATATACATATTACGCATATGTATTACTGTGATAAATTTATTGCGAAAGCAAATGTTCTACAAAGTATGTATATTTCTATACTTAAACAAAATTATTAGAATTATCGTATGTTTCTTGCATTCATAACCAAATCATACTTAAGTCAGCGCAACCTAATTGTCAATGGTGGTGTTGGTGGTAAGCGCTTGGAAGGTCAAGATGCTAACACAGGTCCCAGGTTCGAATCCCGACAGAATAAATTTTTAATTTTTTGCTTTTAACATCGTATACTATAAAAATAAATATTTTTCTTTATTTTAATTTCTATTAGTAAGAAAAATATTTATTTGTATAGTATACGATGTTAAAAGGCATACTCTTCCATCCTATCTTGTGTATCTCCACATGCTCATATGAGTGTATGTATACGCATGTGCGCGCATTGACTTGCATGTTCATACATTCATATATACTTATATGTACATATATTTGCATACATTGCCGAACAAATAAATCACAAGCATACAAACATACATATGCATACACATATGAATATGTCACCAACAAAAAATTGATCTTCACAAGTCAATCCGGCAGCCAAATTGGCGAAGAACAAAAGAGATATGATTACGCTGCATATTCTCTTCCGCAACGAAGAGACGGAACTACTTTCTGAGTCAAAATTCATTCATTTAGACTTTGCTTTATTCTTCATTTTATGTGCATAATAAATTTATAAAATGTGAATTTAAGTTTTCTAGTTTTCTTTCATACAAAATGATATGCATTTCTGAATATCACTAAGAAGTATAACTTCATCCGCGCGTAGGGACTCCACGCACCTTTTTTTTTCAAGGGGGGCTATTTGGGGCAGCTGAATTTTTTTATCGTTTAGCTGAGACTTCAGGCTTTAATTCGGCATATGTATGTCGACAGCGATAGACAGCGCTAAAAAGATGCACCACTTTGAATTTGAAGAACATTGAAATTTTGACGTCCAAATTATGTTGTTCCACAAAATTTTTTATGCATTATTTTTTTCAATGGATTTTGATGCAAATTTTTTCTTTGATACATACGAGGGCTGTCCGATAAATAACCGACCTAACCATGATGCGCGCGACTTTTTCAAATTTTTTTTTTTTATTTTTCAAGGACTATGTATCCTTGTAACTCCACACACTTCCCCAGCGATGCTCCCATCTCTGCAACCCTTCCAAATAGTACTTGGCGTCTTTGTCTGCAAAATACGAGTTCACGAACGAGATAGCCTCCTCATTTGACGAAAATCTCTGGCCGCCGAGCGCAGTTTTAAGTTGAGGAAACAAAAAAATGTCGCTTGGTGCTAGATCCGGTGAATAAGGTGGATGGTCAAGCAGGTCGAACCGCAATTCGTGAATTTCGCCATGGCGACTGTTGAGGTGTGAGATGGTGCGTTGTCTTGGTGGAACAAGATTGCAAATGTGGCCGATTTTTCGAAATTTCTTCCTTTAGCTTGTCCAATAATGATGCGTAGTATGCTCCTGTTATAGTTTTTCCTTTTTCAAGATAGTCGATAAAAATAATTCCATGGCTGTCCCAAAAAACACTGGCCATCACTTTCCCAGCCGAATACACAGCTTTAGGTTTTTTTGGGGCTGGTTCCCCCTTTTCAATCCACTGTTTAGATTGGATTTTTGTTTCGGGCGTATAATGATGAATCCAAGTTTCGTCTACAGTTATCAATCGGCGCCAAAACTCGGTCTTATTGCCTCTAAACTGAGCCAACAGAGCGCTAGAAATGTTCATGCGCGCACGTTTGTGGTCTAGCGTAAGCAAACGCGGCACCCAACGCGCGGACAGCTTTCTCATGCCCAAATCTTGGTTTAATATGTGACAAACAGTTTCTTTTGACATCTTCATAATCTCAGCTATTTCCCTAACTTTAATCCGGCGGTCGTCTAGTACCAATTGATGAACTTTAGCGATGTTATCGTTAGTGGTTACAGTTTTTGGACGCCCAGGACGTTCATCTTCCAAGCTCCTGCGAGCACGTTTAAATTCAGCTGCCCAAAATTTTACGGTGGTAAACGATGGTGCAGAGTCACCATACACAGAGTCCAACTCATCTTTGATTTGTGAAGGTGTATTGCCTCTCAAAAATAAAAATTTAATTACAGCTCGATATTAAATTTTTTCCATTTTGGTGAAATCACCGAAATAGACTCACAAAAACGACTGTCAACAGATAATTGCGCAAGATAAATTTCTGAAATTTTGGCGAGTAGCTATTATAATAGTAGAAACTTTTTTTTCAGATGTGCCGCTAGCTTCACGTTGAGGTCGGTTATTTATCGGACAGCCCTCGTATTATAAATGAAAAATAATAATGAAGTTGAATTTCAATAGTTGTTTTATTGTATCAATGATTTGACTTTTGAGTAAATTTTTTGCTAATTTTGATGTTCTCCACATTCACCAACTTTGGGCATTTCTGGACAAAAAACTAATGCAGATAGAATCCTAATACTTTGAGAAAATAATGTATAGATAGTTGGTAACAAACTGT
Source organism: Bactrocera dorsalis (assembly GCF_023373825.1). Classification (NCBI taxonomy): domain Eukaryota; kingdom Metazoa; phylum Arthropoda; class Insecta; order Diptera; family Tephritidae; genus Bactrocera; species Bactrocera dorsalis. Next base: position 39,528,796 of record NC_064303.1, read on the forward strand.
GAAATTTTCATTCAAATCACACAAGATGCCATTTTTGAATTTCGGCCACAGAAATCCCTATGTGCGGCGCCCAATCCACCAACTTCAGACACATGGTTCAGTTGGGGTGGAAAGAAATCAAGTTTTTTACGAAGTTTTGTGGAGAAAATTTTTAATCGTAAAAATTTCGACGTCTATTCTCTCCTTTTTAACATTAATAAGAGCCCATTTAATTAACTCTATAGCCCATACAACTAAACTTGATTACTCGTATTTTTAATGTTCCTAGAAATTAGTGGGGTAACCCATGCAAGCGTACCATGTTTTTAAATTCCTGCCTTTTCATTACAATTTTTGTGCGAGCCTGAGTACTCCTTTATGAAAATGAGAGCACAGTGGTTAAATTATATTTGAGCAGTGTTATGAACCAATGTTAATTGTAATCTAACTGCACATTGGCGTCTATTCTGGTTTGGTTCCGATAGCCTACATTTTTATATTCTTGCACCATGTTAGTTCACCTAAGAGTTGCACGCATCACCTAAACAAACCGAGATAAATAGACACCGCTTACGCGGTTATAACCGAGTTAACAACCGCGCGCCAGTCGTTTCTTTACGTGGCGCCAATTGGGTATCCCAAGCGAAGCCAGGTCCTTCTCCACTTGGTCCTTCCAACGGAGTGGAGGTCTTCCTCTTCCTCTGCTTCCGCCTACTGCGTCGAATACTTTCAGAGCTGGAGTGTTTTCATCCATCCGGACAACATTACCTAGCCACCGTAGCCGCTGTCTTTTAATTCGCTGAACAATGTCAATGTAGTCGCATATCTCGTACAGCTCATCGTTCCATCGAATGCGATATTCGCCGTGGCCAACGCGCAAAGGACCATAAATCTTTCGCAGGACTTTTCTCTCGAAAACTTGCAACGTCGACTCATCCGCTGTTGTCAACGTCCAAGCCTCTGCACCATATAGCAGGACGGGAATTATGAGTGACTTATAGAGTTTGGCTTTTGCTCGTCGAGAGAAAACTTTACTTTTCAATTGCCTACTCAGTCCGAACCGACCTGTTGGCAAGAGTAATCCTGCGTTTGATTTCCAGGTTGACATTGTTGGTGGTGTCAATACTGGTTCCTAAATAGACGAAATTATTTACAACTTCAAAATTATGACTGTCAACAGTGACGTGAGAGCCAAGTCGCGAGTGCGACGACTGTTTGTTTGATGACAGGAGATATTTCGTCTTGCCCTCGTTTACTGCCAGACCCATTTGCTTCCTCGTCCACTCAGGAGAAAGCAGAACTAACGGCGCGGGTGTTGAGGCCGATGATATCAATATCATCGACATACGCCAGCAGTTATACACTCTTATAGAAGATGGTACCTTCTCTATTTAGTTCTACAGCTTGAACTATTTTTTCTAGCAGCTGATTGAAGAAGTCGCACGAGAGAGAGTCGCCTTGTCTGAAACCTCTTTTGGTATCGAACGGCTCGGAGAGGTCCTTCCCGATTCTGACGGAGCTGGTATTGCTCAACGTCAGCTTACACAGCCGTATTACTTTTGCGGTAATACTAAATTCAGACATCGCGGCATAAAGGCAGCTCCTTTTCGTGCTGCCGAAAGCAGTTTTGATATCGACGAAGAGGTGGTGTGTGTCGATTCTCCTTTCACGGGTGTTTTCCAAAATTTGGTGCATGGTGAATATCTGGTCGGTTGTTGATTTTCCAGGTCTAAAGCCACACTGATAAGGTCCAATCAGTTTGTTGACGGTGGGCTTTAATCTTTCACACAATACGCTTGATAGAATCTTGTACGCGATGTTGAGGAGGCTAATCCCACGGTAGTTGAATAGCTCGGCCGGCAATCCATCGGCACTTGCCGCTTTGTTGCTTTTCAGGCGGGCAATACCTATTCGAACTTCTTCATGGTCGGGCAATGGAACGTCTGCTCCATCGTCATCGATTGGGGTATCGGGTTCGCCTTCTCCTGGTGTTGTGCGTTCACTGCCATTCAGCAAGCTGGAGAAGTGTACCCTCCATAATTTAAGTATGCTCTGGGCATCGATGACTAGATCACCTTTAGGGATTCTACAAGAGTATGCTCCGGTCTTGAAACCTTCTGTAAGCCTCCGCATTTTTTCGTAGAATTTTCGAGCATTACCCCTGTCGGCCCGCTTATCAAACTCTTCGTACTCACGCATTTCGGCCTCTTTTTTTTCTGTCTGCAAACGCGTCTCGCTTCCCTCTTCAACTCTCGGTATCTATCCCATCCCGCACGTGTTGTGGTCGATCGTAACGTCGCGAGGTAAGCAGTTTGTTTTCTCTCCGCTGCGACACGGCACTCCTCGTCGTACCAGCTGTTCTTTTGACCTTTCCGAAAACCAATCGTTTCAGTTGCAGCTGTACGTAAGGAGTTTGAAATGCCGTCCCACAGTTCCCTTATGCTAAGTTGTTGACGAGTGCTCTCAGAGAGCAGTAGTGCAAGCCGAGCAGAAAATCATTCGGCTGTCTGTTGTGATTGGAGCTTCTCGACGTCGAACCTTCCTTGTTCCTTGTTTTTTTTGGCGTGCGTTTTTTGCTGCACAGAGGCGGGTGCGAATCTTGGCTGCAGCAAGATAGTGGTCCGAGTCGATGTTAGGAACTCGGAGCGCTCACACATCTAAAACACTGGAGACGTGTCTTCCGTCTATCACAACATGATCGATCTGGTTGGTGGTTTTTCGATCCGGAGACAGCCAGGTAGCTTGATGTATCTTCTTATGCTGGAATCTAGTACTACAGATAACCATATTTCGAGCCCCGGCGAAGTCGATCAGCCTCAACCCATTTGGGGATGTTTCGTCGTGGAGTCTGAATTTACCGACCGTTGTGCCAAAGATACCTTCTTTGCCCACCCTGGCGTTAAAGTCGCCAAGCACGATTTTGACATCGTGGCGGGGGCATCTCTCATAAGTGCTCTTCAAGCACTCATAAAAGGCATCTTTGGTCACGTCGTCCTTCTCATCTGGAGCGTTGGCGCAAATCAGCGATATGTTGAAGAACCTCGCTTTGATGCGGATTGTGGTTAGACGTTCATTCTCCGGAGTGAATGATAGTACTCGGTGACGGAGTCTCTCTCCCACCACGAATCCCACACCAAACTTGCGCTCCTTTTTACCGCTGTAGTAAATGCCACAAGGACCTACTCGTATCTGTTCTTGTCCTCTCCATCGCATTTCTTGGAAGGCGGTGATGTCAGCCTTTTTCTTTACGAGGACATCTACCAGAGGGGCAGCGGCAAATCAAATCAAATCATAGTCCTTATTTCGTTTGCCATGGTCGTCATCAAAAGGGGGGTCTCTCATCCGAGACTGTTGTTGATGTTTCATTGGGAGTGTTTTTTTACGTGGCGGGTCCCTTCAAACGGATGTTCTTAGGCTACCCGGAGGATACTTGGTCAAAGACCGGAAGTCGTGAGCTTCTTGAGTCATATGTAAAATAATAGTTTCTGGCCACTCCCAAGTGAATGGCGATCAGAGAACTTTCCTCACTTGCGTGAACTTCTACACATGATTCCATCCTCCCTACACATGACTCCATATACATACTTATATATAAATGACTAACATGACTAGAAAAGTTGAAAGCCGGATACCTAGTGGCCTCCAATATTGGTTGTCTTTAAATGGATTGGCATTCAATATTTATATGAATTTTCAAGCGTCAGTTGCGTTATACTTTAAGGATATGCAGAGAGCACCAATGAATAGCACTAGGATGTTATCTAAGTCATTTAGTTTATAGGAGAAACACAAACAAACATAAAGTTAAATATGTATATGCATATTTGTAGAATTTTTTTCTCAGAGAGGCCAACGAAATTCATATAAATAGCAAAGTTTTCCGAAGGATAACTGTTAAATTCAAGCAGAAGTATTTTTAATGTGATAAGATATTGCCATGTGATGTGATGTAATACATATATTGAAATTTGTTGAGATGTGTTATTAAACTATATGATGTCACATGTTCTATCATCGCATGATTTGGCGTCATATAACATTGTATATTGTCATTTGTGGGGTAAAAATGATCATGTGAACGGAGCTGAAGGCTACTGATGTGACGACTACATGAAAGAAAGTAGATGTACTCGTTTGCACTCCTTTAGTTTTTCGTGAGTTTCTTTGACTACTGCAATTTTATTTAGCCATTTGCAGTGTTTAAAAAACTGCAGCAAGTTTCATTTCATGTGATTTTGCTTCTGAAGAAAACAGAAGTCGCAGTCGAAGCAAAAGCAGAAAACGATCGCCGACGAAAAGCGAATCATCAGCAGCAGACGCCGTGTAAAAAGTTTTGATTTTGCTTTGCTGCTGCTTTCGCTAAGCAACGCAAGTCGAAGCAGTAGCAACTGCTCGACTTCTGCAAGTCGCCAGCAGCAGCAGTCGCCGTTTGAAAATTTTTGATTTTGCTTTGCTGCTGCTTTCGATTCTGCAAGTCGCTGCATTTCGCAGTCGAGACTGCTGTCGAGATTTACTTTGCTGCTTATGCTGTTTGTTGCTCCCCCTGTATTCTAATAAATTAAACAGTTTAACAATTTGTTTTTTCTTAATTCACTTTTTTCATAAAATACAATATTATTCAAAATAAACTCGTCATTTTGAAAAAGAGATAAGTTATCAATCGCTAAGTCCAGAAAGCTTGGATTTAATTTGACCAGAAATATATTCTCTAGTACTTCCTGACTTAGTCGATTTCGCTAATCAGTAAGTACAAGTCTTAACGTCGAAAATGCTCGTTCAATCGTCACCTGTTAGAAAAAATTTGTATTTATGAAACTGTGAACATTAATTTATTAAAACATTTGTATATACATATGTACCTGAGTTGGTGGTACAGCAAAGCAAACATTACTTAGTGCATATAGCTCCTGGTCAGTGCACTGCTTTCCTTTCCAAAATGTGAGAACGTCTGCATCGATTCTTTGGAAAGGAAGTTGAAGATTGTCAATCTTTGAGTAGACGTCGAATGCACTACTGACTTCCGGTTGGATCCCTTGCTCCAATTTGAAAGTCTATTATTTTTTAGTTTATTTTTACATGTTTTACATTTAGCTTTGCCTTCATCAACATTATTCTCGAAATACATCCAAATATCACTTTGCGCCATAGTTAAACAATTAACGGGGCATCTCGAATTGCTATTACCATTGCCAAATCTGTATGTGGGCATTTGCTATCATGATAGAATCATTAGCGCAAAGGCGTAGGGTAGGTAGGTTCGAGCTGATGTAGCGCATGCTTTGAGCTCTTGAAAAATTTATTTTATCATTTGCGAAATGCCGTCAGAAATAAAACTTTCGTCGGTATACATATATACATACGTAAATGAGAGGCAGGTAGCTTAAATCTTTTATGTGGAAAATAAAGAAAGGATTAAGATCCTTTTGTTTACAAATGTATTTCTGGGAAAAAGAAAATAATAACAAAGGATAAAGATCCTTTTTTTTTACAAATGTATTTCTGGGAAAAATAAGATAATAAGAAAAGGAGAAAGATCCTTTTTTACAAATGTACTTCTGGAAAAAATAAGAATTCATATTTTTGGACTACTATATAATAATTGTGGCATAAAATGTATATACCAATTGAAATAATAAATTTAAAATGCGCAATAATATTTTGATTTATGCTTGTATAAGTTTATTAAATTTAAGACTTCGCTCATTCCCAACCCAATTTGCATAATTTTTCTGTAAATTAACAATATTAAACTAAATATTAATTTTTTGAAAAAATGTTATTTTGAACATGTACTTTATTTTTATAATGTAACACTGATGCACAAGAAACAAGAATCATACAGTATACGTAGAAAAATTCAGACGGGACAGTAGTCTCGACAGTAGACGCGACTTGCAGAATCGAAATTTTCAAACGGCGACTGCTACTGCTGGCGATTTGCAGAAATCGAGCAGTTGCTGCTGCGTCGACTTGCGTTGCTTAGCGAAAGCAGCAGCAAAGCAAAATCAAAACTTTATACACGGCGTCTGCTGCTGCTGATTCGCTTTTCGTCGGCGATTTTTTCTGCTTTTGCTTCGACTGCGACTTCTGTTTTCTTCAGAAGTAAAAGCAGAAGCAACTGTTCATTTTAAGAAGTTGCTCGCAGTCGAAGCAGTGACCCACTAAACACAAAACGACGACCGTCGACAAACGACAAACGAGAGTACGAAAGTGAAATGAAAACAAAACAACACAGCTGTCCATTTTGCGTGTACACAACGTTGTGGCCATACTAATACCTTGCACTTCAATGAAATTTTAATATTTTGTTCAAACTTATATTTTTTATGCAAAAAATAAGTAAATAGGTATATATTTTTGTTTTAAATTATCAATTGTTATTATAAATGATATAATAGAGCTATTTTATGCTTTTATTTGTAAAATAACGTCAAGTTTGTAAGAGCTGTGAATAATTTTACATTTTACATATTAGTGGCATCACCACTCTTCCTCATCTCTCTTCTTCATTCTACTGTCGTTCTACTGTCGTTAGCAAATAGGAATTAGCGAGAATGACAACTGTCGGCCTACAGTCGTGTTTTCGTGTCGTTGTCAAAATAAGTGTCCATAAGAACGTGTGTAATATTTGACAGATGTCGTTTGTCGACCTGTCGTCGTTTTGTGTTTACAGCATGAAAAGCAAAAGTATAGCGACTTCTGCTATTTCGACTGCAGTTTTTTAAACACTGGCCATTTGCGTTCTTATTCTACAAGAAAATATTAAACACTGTTTAGATGTATTTAACAGCTTCTACAAATGTATATATGTTACAAGGAGCGTTCCAAAGTAAACAGGACTTAAAAAAAATAGAATAAATGGTTTTTTCGGCAAAATAAATTTATTTTATTCGAAATAGTCTCCTTCTGCTTCAATGCAGCTGTTTGCGCGGTACAAAAGCATGTCGAACGAGTGTTTTAGCTCGTTGGCCGGTATGTGTGCCAGTATGCAAGCCTTTTGAACAGCCTCTACGTCTGTATAACGCTTTCCTTTCATGAGGAAGAAGTCGCACGCTGCCACATCAAGTTAATATAGGGAGTGATTAATGGTTAAAATGTGCTTTTTGGTCAAAAAATCGGTCACAAGCGTTTAATTCTGAGCAATTTTTGGTCGTCAGTCAATTTGTGCGGAACAAACCGTGCACACAACTTTCGTAAGCCCAAATGTTCGGTCCAAATACGATAAGTCGATATTTTGGAGATGTACAATTCCAATTACATGAATTTTAAATTTATTTAAAATTTCAACCCATTTCACTTTTTTTTATTTCTTGTTAGTTTTGTTTGTGTCTCCTGCATTTGTGAGGACCAATTATGATCCATTCTTTGCTCTGCGTTAATTACTTTTTTATTTACCACCATTTTTTCATGATTGTAGTAGGGACGATAACCAGTCACGTACTTTTTAAGCACAAATTGGGTTTTTATATTTCAGATGATCCAAACATGACAAATCGTCAGTGATAAAACGCATCTCATTCACCCAGTCATTTCTCCGACAGATGTCATCAAAAAATACCGAAATAAATTTGTTTATATACTCCACGATTTACCTCATGATATGTGAAAAAGTTCTATTGTAGAATAAAAATTTCAATGGAAAAAAAATGTCAAAAAATAGGCCAGATTGCCCTACTGACCCCTTAAATGGAATAATATAATAGTTCTTGTAGGAGTGCTAACAGGTCATTGTGAAATTGGCAAACACGCGAGTAGAATAGGATCACCAAATAATTAATATTGTATCGGGTGATTTTTTTGAGGCTTGATAACTTTTTTTTAAAATCACGTGGGATTTCAAAATCTCATGGTGTCAAAGAGAAAGATTAGATTGGTTCATGACATTTACTTTTTGAAGATAATTTACTAACGATGTTGACCGCGGCTGCGTCTTAGGTGGTCCATTCGGAAAATCATTTTCGGTTCGCAATGTGTTTTTCGACATTTTTTCAGGCCGGAATAGCCCGAATTTCTGGTTGAATGTTGTACGTAATCCAAAGCTGGAAATTGCTGGCTTATTTCTGTGAAGAGCAACCAGAAGCCGTTCACAAAAAATAGTCTAAAGGCGTTAAATCGCATGTTTGGTGGTTTGTACGCTGGTGGAATTTCTTGAGACCGAATTGTTGTCCGAAGTTTTGGACGCATAGAATCGCGAGCTGTGTGGCATGTATCGCCATCGTTGTTGCTAACAAACTTTTTGTCAAAAATGGAAGAACTGAACTTTTTGGACAAAATGTGGTTTCAACAAGATGGCGCTACATGCCACACAGCTCGCGATTCTATGGCCATCTTTGAGGGAAAACTTCGGACAACAATTCATCTCAAGCGAAATGGACCCGTAAGTTGGCCACCAAGATCATGCGATTTCGCCTTTAGACTATTTTTGTGGGGCTACGTCAAGTCTAAAGTCTACAGAAATAAGCAGCAACTATTCCAGCTTTGGAAGACAACATTTCCGAAGAAATTCGGGCTATTCCGGCCGAAATGCTCGAAAAAGTTGCCCAACAATTGGACTTTCCGAATGGAAAATTCAATGATTTGCAGCGTTGCTCGTTCAACATTTAAATGAAATCTATCTTCATGATGAAAGTAAAGCATACTGAGCATCTAACGTTTCAAATGTCTGAAACGTGAGATCTGTCAAATACTAATGCGTTTTTTTTTTAAAAAAAAATCCAACCTCAAAAATTCACCCGTTAGAAGCTGTCAGGAGGTAGATGAGGAGGAGACTACAAAATGTATTTGTATGAATGAAGGGATAAGGAATATATTTGCAACTATCGGTCGAAAATTTCTTAACGGCATCTCGGAGTTTGCACAGATAATACTTTTCATACTGCTGAAAGGTTGACTCCGATGAAGCCATATGGCGGTTCAGAGAATAGAAAATAGAGTGAGGAGTCCTGACTGCCAGTCATATCATCTTACTAAAGTATTTGATGCGTCGTTAGACAACAACTCTACCTATCTACCTACCCTTAAATTCCCCAGCTTTGGGTTAGCAATATGCATATATATACCTTATTGGAGAAAATAAAATAAAGTTCATTTATATCATTTTTACACCTTTTGACCTTTTGATTCAATTTATTTTTTTACAACCCTCTTGTCAACTTGTATGTCCTTAATAATGTATCCCTTGGTGGCACTAGAATATACAAGCATAAGGGAATGGAGAAAAAACATAACACTTATAATCGTTGTATTTATATGTACATATATGCAATAGAATACAAAAAGAAACAAAAACCTATATACGCATATATACGAATACAAAAAAATTTATTTGCTGTCAGTACGATAATTCCTAAAAAACGTCTTTGTATACAAGTACATACTTGTATATGTAGGTACATAAATACTTGCTAAATAAATGTGTCTACTTCAGGAGAAGTAATATTAATATGTCAAATAAGTACTAAAATTTCAATTTTCACAGGAAGGTACATTTGTAAAAGGGAAATTAAAGGTAGCAAAACGTAAAAGAAAAGTTTAAGGCAACAAAAAATGCCTTTAAGGGAAAAGCTTTCATACTTAAGTATATACAAGCAAGCAGTAAGACATAAAAACGTTCGATTTTTTCACAGAGTTCATATGCGAAAATATAGTTGACCCTTCAGTCAAAGTATTTGTGCTAATGGAAACAAAAGTCTAAGAGCCTTTTAAGTTTTCCCATACATACGAATATACCTATAAGTATTATTTCACTAAGAGCACCAAGGACGTGGAAGCAAAAGCTATAACATAGCACTTGTTCACAATCGTTGTTATTAATGTGCTTCCCCAAGTGACATTTATTATCTAGATCAAGTATATCATAGGAGTGGAGCAATATACATGTGTATTAGAGCGGGTCGTGTTTTATACTCTTGCAACTGGTAACTCCAGGATATAATAGTGTTGTTATAACGGTTATTTGTATCAGCTAATCGAGTTAGATATGAAGATATATAGTATATATTTAATCATATTTAGATTCAGTTAAATTTTTCATGACTTACTGTCTGTGCATCCATCTATTTATGAGTCTGACCATCTGTTCGATGGATAAATTGACTAAATATTGAGATTAGCTTGATGAAACGTGGTGCACATGTCTATTGGCATCCAAGCTGGACTGGTATTGCAAATGGTCGGAATCGGACAGTTACAACGCCCACAAATTACCAATAATCGAAAACTTATAAAGTTCCATAAATAAGCTCTGTAATAAGGTACATTAGGCGATACATCAATGACTGAAACAATTTTTACAACTTAGCGTGGCCTCGCTCCTTAATAAGTTTAATTTATGTATCCCCTTAACCATTCCAACTACAAAATTAAAATTTTAAAATGAAAAATTTGTTTGGCATATCTTTCCCCTCTTTGAAAATAACTGAATTCGAATTAAAATTCCATACACTCCCATATAGTGTTTTTTTGAAAACTACGAAATGAGATATTAAAAAAAGCTTCGTCAAATGTAAACGATGGGCGTGGCACTTCCAACTTTTAGATGAAACCCCATATCTCTGAACGATGTCAACTATGTATCTTCGGTACATAATATTACTAAGAAATTTCTTTGTTACGTTGTGAAATTGTAAATTTGAACTTCAAGCACGGCTACTTTCTATATAGCCCAATTTTAAATTTCATATAATTCTTTCACTTTCCAGTACATAAAAAACTACCAACAATATATTCGGATATAAGTTTGTAAAAATAATTACACTGAGGTTTGTCTGAAGCTTAAATTGTTCAAATCGGCCCATAACTGATCAAAAACCAAGCTGCCGAAAATATCGAAAATATGGGTTTACGTGTCAGATGTATTTGAAATTCGGAGAGAATATTTTTCTGATAATACTGATAATAGGATGACTGTATGTTAAAAATAGATTCAATTGGTTCAATAATTTTAACAGCCTCCATACACCTAATATATATATTTTCCGGTTAACTTTATACCACATATTTTTATAGTAATGGCGCATATTTTTCCTGAAATTATTGAAACCGGGTAAAATCTTGCCCTAGCCTTCATATAACTAATATCACAATTTCAAACAGCCGGCATCCGTATATCGTATATTGATTCTGGTATGTGAAGTACCTTAAAGAAACCCAATGTTTTCTTCATTTGTTCTCACATGATAATATACATATAACAAGTTATGACAAAAAGGCTTGCATCGGGTTAGGTCATAGTCTCAGATGCCTACATAGGCGCTACAATTTCCACTTTCCATAAGAAGGTATGCAAAAGTTAAAGAAAGCGGATTAAACAAAGTAAGTGTAGGTAAAACACATACTTTAAATTATAAAAAAGCCATAAAAACGTTCGATTTTTTACAAAAAGCAAATAAAAACGTACTCACACACAAATACAGCTGGGCACTTAAAGAAAATATATGTATGTGTAATTCCGAGACCGACATAAATATGTTTATGTGTGTATGTTCAAATCGTTAAAACCCCCACGGAAGCAAGGAGTAAAACTTTTAGTCAAGTCAAGTGTCATTTTTTATTTGCCCCATGTACATTTTACTCGTGTGAGTGCAGCAATATACGTTCGTACATTTTATGTATGCACTATGCTATGTACACGTACTTCCTGTTTAACCTTTGAATTCTCTCTTCTGGGATTTTTACTGTAAAGGCAAAAATGTATTATAATTGCATTCGATATTAAAAAGTAGATTAAGTGACAACTCCTTTTTATTCACTTACTTAGTAGTAAAAAGTGTACGGTTCTCATAGTAAGTTCAGTAATAAGTGCAAGTTTCGTGTGAATATAAATACACTGTATTCTTAACATTGTCTTAGATGTGGGGAATTGGAGGAAATTTTTGTGTGAATGATACAATTCTTTAGGATAAGTTCCTATTATATATACAAGATGCGTTCAAAAGTAAACATTATTTAAAAAAAAACAGAACAAATGTTTTTTTCGGCAAAATCAATTTATTTTATTCAAAATAGTCTCCTCCTGCTTCAATACAACTTTTACACGGTCCAAAAGCATGTCGAACGAGAGTTCTAGCTCGTTGGCTGGTATGGCCGCCAGTATGTCGGTGCAATCCTTTTGAATAGCCTCTACGTCTGCATAACGCTTTCCTTTCATAATCGGTCACAAGCGTCGATCAAATGTTGGGTTCTGAGCAATTTTTGGTCGTCAGTCAATTTGTACGGAACAAACCATGCACACACCTATCGTAAGCCCAAATGTTCGGTCAAGATGCGATAAATCGATGTTTTGGAGATGTTCAATTCCATTTCCATGAATTTCAACGATGATTGTTTCGATGGAATTTCCGGTGATCTCGGATTTTGATTGGCTGATATGTTTATCGTCATTTATGTCCTCACGACCACTTTGAAAACATTGCTACGGGATAGGCAAACATCGCCATAAATTTGTTTCATTAATTGAGACGTTTCGGTAAGAGTTTTACCATTTTTAAACAAAATTTAATGCTTCCCTTTGTTCGAAGCTCATTTTCGCACCGATAACACAAATATACTGGCACTTAAAATGCAGTAACTTCACTTCCAGTTAATGAAATTCATGAATTTTTTACAGGACAATCTATAAAAATAGCAGATTCTAACGCATTAGTCGACATATACTTGTAGATGGCGCCACCAGGGGGCGATAGATTCAAAAAGTCCTGTTTACTTTGGAATTCACCCTGTATATATTTGTGCATATATAACTGCTGGTATATACTTATGCAAAACTCTATTTATTATTCTATTTAAGATTATGCAAATTTAATTCAGATCTCTAATGGTGGAGATGGAATTAATTAAATATTGATTATAATAATGATAATTTAAATACAATTAAAAAAATTATTTGTTTTAAAAATTTAGCGATTTTAAGTTTCGTTAAAAGCGACTGCTTTAACAGCAATATTTTGCGATCGATAGCAGAAGATTCAATAATGATTACGTATAAGAAAGAACTCACGAATCTACGACCTTCAGACGGTAACTCGTATGCCAATAAAAGATATATTTTTCGAGGCGCGCTATATTTTAAAGAAAAATCATAGAAACTTCTAATTTAATGGGAAATGTTTATTATCATTAGAAAAAACAACCTTTGGCACTAATTTTTTTGAAGATTATCTCTCTCAAATGTTGGCAGTGGCTACGTCTCAGATGGTCCATTTTTTGAGTCCAGTTTTCGAGGCCTCGTTCGAGCATTTCGTCTGGTAACTGGCGAATTACTCCCGTCATTTTTTCTGCGGAATTGTACGCATAGAATTTAGGCTTTAAATATCCCCATAGGACTATCTTACAGTGTGCTATCACACGATCGTGGTGACCAATCGACCGGTCCAAGATGTGAAATTATCTGCTCATCGAAGTTTCTCTTAACAAATCCATTCGATGTGTGGGAGTGGCGCCGTCTTGTTGAAACCAAATGTCGCCGACATCACGATCTTCAATTTCAGGCGTCAGTTAGTTAGTTATTACGAAGCGATAACGGTCTCGTTTTTACCGGCATAGTTTTTAAAGAAATATGCCTGAAATTGAATATAGCATGACAGCTTGACACGGCTCTGTCAAAAAAGCTATTCGAGAAGTACCTCTACTTGGATCACCCGTTATTATAAATATGTGCTTACATGCTTTCTATGGAGCAGACCAAATCAATTTAAATCGATATAAAAAAGCAATAGATACAAGTATTCTAATGTCATATGTCACGCACACAAATTGTAGTTAATGAGAAAAATACTACGACCTAATCAAATATACTTATATATTTTTTATTTTCAGAATGTATATGCGTCTAGATATATATTTTAGTATACATTTTAGGTTACAATAACATTGGAAAATTTAAAAATTTAATTGCCTTAAAAATATTGTAATAGTCCTCAAATAAATTGCACAAAAAATGCGCGGGATGGCAAAAGTTTTACCATATTGAACTCTGATTTGAGTTGTAGTCAAAAGTGAATTTCTAAAACAGGTTTATTATAACTATTGAAACAAATAAACGAATTGCTGGTAGCATAATTTTTTCATATAACTAATTATTGTACATATATCCAGTTTAAACAGGTAATCCAAAAACAAATTTTATGACCGAAAAAGGACAGATTCCTTTAAAGTGAAAGTAAGCGTTATTAGAATGTAGCTCATCTGTAGGTAGGCTGAATGTGTTCCATTTAAAAACTGTAAATATATAAGGCATTATTTGCCCTTTACGAGAAAGATTTAAGTTAGAAAATATATTAAAACATGACGTTAGACTTCTGTATATATCTTTACCTAAAACGCCACCTTCTGCCTTTGTCTCATGGAAGTATCTTCTTTTAAGACTTAGCTAATATATGTACATTAGGGTGTGTCATTCTGAGGCAACCTTTTTTTTCAACTAAAAAACAGGCTCAAAACTTTCGAAAATGTGAAAAACAACGTCACTCAAAAGATGAGCTCTTTATATTAATATTAAGAGGTGCCTCTTTCAAATTTTCTGTTTTCCGTATAAATAACATGGAAAAAAAATCATTTTTTTTGTGGTGGTTATTGTGCGGAGGTTTTAATGTGCACGTGACGGCCGCCAGTAGGGATGGTAAACTCGATTCCGATTCTTCTCGAAAATCGAGTTTTCTCGTAAAATAATCGATTTTTCGAATGTCAAGAACCGATGTACATAACACCCTATGTACATAAATGCATATAACTTAATGAGCTAAGTATTAATAGTGTGCACTATTTATTTTTAAAGTAACTCGCACATTCAAATATAAATGTTTCTCCATATGTTAATAAAAAAGTGATATTAAGTTTGACAAACTAACTAACTTGAAACTTACGAGTACAAGCTAAGTAAAACGCGAATGCTGAAAGTCAAAAAGAGTAATTAATGCCAAAATTCTCCTACCTACTTACTAGACCTGAAGTACGCTTAAACATTGCGGTCTGAACATTTTAAAAGCTAATTGGGTGAAAAAGTGCATAATTACTTAAAATCTTTGATATATAGTATATGACTAGCTTTCTACAAATAGAAGCCATAAACTGTTTGGCCTACTGCCTATAAAAATGGTTTGACAACTGTCGTTACCTACTGGCTTGTTTATGCACTTTAAGATTAACCGTGTAGAAGGTAAGTCATTGTGAATTAATAAGGGCACATCAAAGCAACTGGTCGACCACTTACCGCAAAAATTAATACCGGAAAACTTAATAAATGCGTAATGCATTTAAGTAATTTTTGCTATATATAAACATGTATACAGGTATATAAACTAAGATCTTGTGTACATGTATGCCACAAAAGGGAAAAGGAAATTTTCCGTAAGTAAGTAAGTTAATATTTGTTTTTACTGTTATGTATATGCATAAGCAATAAGCAAACATAATGGCAAGTAAGCAAGACTTTAGTATAGCAATGCAAAACTATAAAATGTTCAATTTAAAAGATTTACATTTGATTTAAAAATGTTTATTTTAAGAAAGAATTCTAAATGACTTACTAATAAATTATTTCTGTGTAAACTTTTTGTAGACTGCTGTTATTGAATTTTCCATTTTTTACACATAAAAGCAAAAGCAGTTGTTCACCGGTGTTATTGATTCTGAACTCTAAGGAAATAAAACTTTATATTTCTTTCGTAAACATGTTAACTAATAAAAATTGCGAAATACAAGCATATAATTAATAAAGAAATTTAAAAATTATTTTTGGCCCTTCTTTTCCAAACAAGAAATCTGTTCTAAAACAAGAGTCAATTCAATGTTTTCAAGTGCGTAATGTTCCGTTTTCGCTAAAAAGAAATTAAATATTACTTTCGTGGTATCATGAATAAGATAATTCTAGTGCATATATTTACTCATTTTTGCCACTCTAATTAATAGTATTTATAATCGGATTTTCTGCTAATGTCGAACATGAACATGTATCTATCTACTAGTTAGCTGGCCATATGAGTGGGAAATTAGTATGCAGGTATAGTATCAGTATGCAGGTCAACTGCGCAATTTCATAGCTGCCAAATCTGATCACAATATGTGCCCCATGCAATTCGAAAGTCTGCTCTAGCTTGCAAGCTAGAAACCTTTGAACAAAACAACTCGACTCACTTTTACAGACCAACAGAAAAATCGACCATAGGCCACAATCCTTTGGGAAATTAATGTCAGCAATATATTCATCATCATTCCTTAAACCACTCTTCACTTTCACACTAGTCTACTTGTACACTACACCCTCATATTTTCCTTGCGGAACGTGGATTGTTTTAGAGCCTCTCGCGTGCCTTTCTAAATTAATTTAAGGGTTGCGGCATACTTCAACAACTTCACTTAGCTAATGGATAAAAGTGGTCATGTGAAATAAGTAACACCAACCATTAAGCTGCACATGCAAAACAATGTTGTTTCTGTATTCGCGGACTAAATACAAACAGAAAAGTTTAGTTATACGATGGCAGTTATGCTATTAATAGAGCTAAATGTTAGTATTTAAATCTTTTAATCACTTCTACTAAGGTAATGATGCACGCGATAGCACTAAACAATGATTATAGCTTACTAAAAAGAGGGTAATAAAAAGGGTATACAATTTTCGCATTTGCAAATTTCAGTTGTAATATTTACAAGAAGATTGAAGTGTTCGCTAACGTGTGTCCGTGTCAAGTGGTCGTGATCTATACATTTTACTCACATACTAGGCAACAGTGCTTAAACTTTGTACGGCTTGTTAATGAGTACTTTGATAGTTTTGGGGTATGTGCATTAGGGTGCTTCAAAAAAATTTTTAGAATTTTTTTTCAACTCCTACCCCCTCAAATGTTAGTGATTGACAAACAAAAAATCCTCCCTCAACAACTTCAAAGTTATAACTGTCAACAGTGACGTCCAAGTCGCGAGTGCGACGACTGATTGTTTGATGACAGGAGATATTTCGTCTTGCCTTCGTTCACTGCCAGATCCATTCAGTCTGGAGAAAGCAGAACTAACCGCGCGGGTGTTGAGGTCAATGATATCAATATCATCGGCATATGCCAGCAGCTGTACATTCTTATAAAATATTGTACCTGCTCGATTAAGTTCTGCAGCCCGAATAACTTTCTCCAGTAGCAGATTAAAGAAGTCGCCCGACAGGAAGTCGCCTTGTCTGAAACCTCGTTTGGTATCGAACGGCTCGGAGAGGTCCTTCCCGATTCTGACGGAGCTTTTAGTGTTGTTCAACGTCAGTTTAGACAGCCGTATTAGTTTTGCAGGGATACCAAATTCAGACATCGCGGCATAAAGGCAGCTCTTTTTCGTGCTGTCGAAAGCAGCTTTAAAATCGACGAAGAGGTTGTTGATTTGCCAGGTCTATAGCCACACTGATAAGGTCGAATCAGTTTGTTGACGGTGGGCTTTAATATTTCACACAATACGCTCGATAGAACCTTATATGCGACGTTGAGGAGGCTAATCACACGGTAGTTGGCTCAGATTGTGGGGTCTCCTTTTTTATGGATTGGGCATAGCACACTTAAATTCCAATCGTTGGGCATGCTTTCGTCCGACCATATCTTACAAAGAAGTTGATGCATGCTCCTTATCAGTTCTTCGCCGCCGTGTTTGAATAGCTCGGCCGGCAATCCATCGGCCCCTGCCGCTTTGTTGTTTTTCAGGCGGGCAATTGCTATTCGAACTTCTTCATGATCGGGCAATGGAACGTCTGCTCCATCGTCATCTATTGGGGTATCGGATTCGCCTTCTCCTGGTGTTTTGCGTTCACTGCCATTCAGCAGGCTGGAGAAGTGTTCCCTCCATAATTTAAGTATGCTCTGGGCATCGGTGACTAGATCACCTTAAGGGGTTCGACAAGAGTATGCTCCGGTCGTGAAACCTTCTGTAAGCCGCCGCATTTTTTCGTAGAATTTTCGAGCATTACCCCTGTCGGCCAGCTTATCAAGCTCTTCGTTCACGCATTTCGTCGAACCAGCTGTTCTTTTGGACTTTCCGAAAACCAATCGTTTCAGTTGCAGCTGTACGTAAGGAGTTTGAAATGCCGTCCTACAGTTCCCTTATACCGAGTTGTTGACGAGTGCTCTCAGAGAGCAGGAGTGCCAGCCGAGTAGAAAATCGTTCGGCTGTCTGTTGTGATTGCAGCTTCTCGACGTCGAACCTTCCTTGTTCCTTGTGTTTGTTGGCTTGCGTTTTGTTCTGCACAGAGGCGGGTGCGAATCTTGGCTGCAACAAGATAATGGTCCGAGTCGATGTTAGGGCCTCGGAGTGCACGCACATCTAAAACACTGGAGACGTGTCTTCCGTCTATCACAACATGATCGATCTGGTTGGTAGTTTTTCGGTTCGGAGACAGCCAGGTAGCTTGATGTATCTTCTTATGCTGGAATCTAGTACTACAGATAACCATATTTCGGGCCCGGCGAAGTCGATCAGCCTCAACCCATTTGGGGATGTTTCCTCGTGGAGGCTGAATTTACCGACCGTAGTGCCAAAGATACCTTCTTTGCCCACACTGGCGTTAAAGTCGCCAAGCACGATTTTGACATCGTGGCGGGGCATCCCTCGTAAGTGCGCTCCAAGCACTCATAAAAGGCATCTTTGGTCACATCGTCCTTCTCCTCCGTCGGGGCGTGGGCGCAAATCAGCGATATATTGAAGAACCTCGCTTTGATGCGTATTGTGGTTAGACGTTCATTCACCGCAGTGAATGATAGTACTCGGCGACAGAGTCATACATAAATAATAAATAATAATATCTGAATGGTGCGTCAAATAAGTAAAACAGACGATTCTGGTGCGAAGAAAATCCCAAAACTATTCATGAATATTCATTCACTTAAATTGACAGTTTGATTTGGTTTTTGATCTGGTCCGTACTTCTTTCCAAGTAAAGCTGGTGATACAGTTACTGTCAATGCAGAGCGGTATGTATAGCTCGACGATAACCAAATATTTATGTCCGCAGTTGGAAAAAGTTGATCTTGACAATGCAGGTTAAAGCTTTATAATTGAACGATATTCATGACATGATATAATTTGATAAAGTGGTAAAAGTAATTCCAAATTGGGTTAGTCGAATTTGTTCCTGCAAAACAAGTCGTTGAGGCTGTTGGAACGATGTTATATTCAAAACCCTATTGTATCTATTATGATTCACATTAAATAAAAAATATTGAATTTCCCTGACCATTAGTGTTTTTTTGAATATAAATTATTTAACTCTTGTTGGAATTTTTGGTATACTATATATTAATTCTGTAACATTATTTACGTATAAAAAAACTTGCTAATTGCCAAACAATTTTTTTGGTCACCTCTTTTGTATTTTGTTGTTTCGTTCTTTATCTAAAATTCAGATTTCCAAATCAATAGTTTGAGAGTTTATTCACTGGTTTAGATATTAATAAGATTTCTAAATAATTTAACACTACTGACCGTAAAGCTTAAACGGTTTCTATGATCAACTGTTTGGCTTCGCAGGTGCAATTTTTAATCCAACTAGAGTTGACTTGTCCAGAAGTTAAAATTAAGTATACACTGACAATTGTAATTTGAAAACTTGTATATATTTTAAAACTTTTTATTCAATATGCATAAAGATATGAAATGCGATGTATACATACAATTTTATACTTATATTCAGATTTAGTCATGGCTCTTTTATTTTAATAGCTCATTGAATAAAAACTCCGAAATTTTTTCGCGGAATTAACGTTCACCTAGGGTATAATTCTCTTGTTTTTTAATTAACTGATACTCGCCTTTGCTCGTACTTTATCCCATAAAACTCTTTTTTAACATATACCATACTAGGGAAATTGGGATAATCAGCATTCAACTTTTTTAAGCTTCACCTTCCGGAACAGTCGTAACTTCGAAGATGAACAAATATTGCAAACTTTAGAAATTTTCTAAAAATGGAAATAAAAAAATATTTTTCCGTATCCGCTGGTTTGGAAATATGTTTTATCATTTCTAAATCGATCACTTATTAAATCAATGATAACTTTAGTGTAGATGTTTCACCCTCCTTTTCATTTTTACTGATAGAGTGCACCGATTTCTAGTAATTTGGCGGCATCATTGCTTCTGAGTGCTTGCAACTGCTTTTGAAGCGCAAAGGGAGACTTTCGTTGAGGACAACTGGAGGTTTAAATATATTCACTCTTAATTTTTGTTAAACCTTAAAATATTCCGCATAGTTTGTCGCATATATTGCGTAAAGAGGCAGAGTGGAGTTCGCGTGATATTTATAAGCGTCAAGAAGGGCGCCAATGGAGTCTGACGGTTTTGGTAGTATTTTAAAAACTTAATCGATTCTTGTTAAAAAGGCTTCTAAAAATAAATTGGTTAAGCGATGATGATGATATAATCATAACAATGGTGCCCAAATACTCAATAACTTTAGGTCGGAAGCAAAATTGCTGTATACTCATATACAATATAATATTTGGAACAAGCATACTACAAAAATATTTTTTTCTTACGTAGTGGTTATAAAGTATCATCAGTTACGAGAACTAAAAAATATAATCAATTACTTGTAGCATTCTTATATACAACATAAGTCCAATGACAACAACAACAATGGAAGCGTTATTATTATAATCATTGCCAACCGTGGCATTTGCCAATAAAGCCATGCGATAAATCTAGTTCACTTACGCGAGTACCAGTTAAAACAGCACTAAAATGGCGGACTCTCAACGACTTTGGAAGAGCGCTTTACTCTTAATCAAATTCAATCCACAACTCTATAAGTTATGTTTTCTTTTTGAGCAAAACTCGCATTTGTGACAAATTGTAGCTGTGGCTTGTATTGGCAGCCAGAATGACGTTGTTTTTAGACTCAGTCAATATTATTACTGGCACATTTGAGTGGGTTTAAATTGGCCGCTGCCGATTGATATTACAATGTGTTCACTTGGCTGGACACCAAGTTGTGAACAATATCTACATATATCAACTTTAATGCTACACTCTTGCATCTCTTTCTTATTCCCTTTTTAATTTGGCAGTTTGCCCAAGTCTAATTGATAAATATAGCAAATACTTTATAAGATTAATCGTGTGTGGAGCAAGATTCAAAGACGTGGACTTTTCAACGTTCAATAACTTGATTATAAATGTATAGAATTACTGCCGTGTCACATATTTTGAATGAATTAAAGTTTGGTTTGATCCAGTGAGAGCATAATGACGAGCTATTTACTCATACGACGCCGTTATTGGTCTGAAGTTCCCAGATTTACAAAAACTTTATTTTAAAGCAAATATGATTAAACCTCAAATCAAGTGACCATAGCGTAAATATCACTCACATTCACTTTTTATTCTCATTAACTTCTTTACCCTGACCTGTTGATATTTGCTTTGGACAATATAAATGAAATAAAGTTCTTGAAAGCCTTTACATTGGGAAGAGGTGAGTGTTGCAAAAAGAAATGTTCTGACGACAGCTACATTAATATATACAAACAAAATATTAAATATGTTTATATTATACTATAAAGATTTTCAACCAACTCATACATATGTGCAAATGTTCATTTACATAAAGTAAAGTTCACCTTATCTCATTCGGCCGGTAAAAAAAAGTAACAGCTTTTCATCTATCTATGTACATATGTATAAGTACATCGTCACCTGAAATGCAAAATAACGTATCATCAAAAAAATCGAAATTGAGTGTCTTATTGATTACGCTTCACTACTTCAAATTATATACATAATATTACATATGTTCAACATTTTCTGGTTCTGCGGTCATATATAAACCAGTCTTAACCAATATTAATATTTTGTTTCACTCATGTTCGATTTTGTTTCGTGTTTCATTCATGCCACTGTAAATTTCTGAAAATGTTGTTACGTTATTTTGCATTTCAGGTGACGATATACATAAATGAAACCCGTTTTACGTTGTCACGGCATCACGCGTGAATGGCTGGACCGATTTCACTAATTCTTTTTTCGTTATATTTGTTATTATTAGGAGAAGGTTCCTATGTAAAAAATACGAAAGTTGCAGGAAAACGCCTAAACACAGTTCTTTTCTTTTTCCCATACAAACGTTTTATTTTGTATATACATACATATGTATGTATGTACATAAATATGTACATATTTACATACATATGTATGTATGTAAGTAAAAATGAATGTTTGTTTGTTAGTAACGCTAAGGCTCGAGAACGGCGAAACCAATCTTCATGAAATATTCAGAAGTTGTTCGCTGTGGATTTGGAAAGGTTCAGAAATAAAAAAAAAAAATTCATAAGAAAAAGTCGAAAAATTGGAAATTTCCAAAAAATGACTTTTTTCATACAATTCTTTTTTCTATATTTTTTCAATATTTTGATTTGTAGATTATTTGAATCGTTCAATTTCGGTCGCTTGCTCTTTTATTCCGGCTATTAAAAAAAAATGTTTGTAAATTATTCAGTGAAAACTTTATGTGTGTTTCAAACGAAGTGATCAATTACAGATTGAAATTTGTTACGAAGCCACGAAGAGGTCCCGCTAATATCGGTCGGTGTTCTTTTTGCCATCACAGCACGACTTTTCAAACAACAGTTACAATGTTCTTCTATGGATGGTGGATAGTGGTTCCACCAGATCAAGTTGCTGAAATCATTTCTGCGGAAATTCCTGGTGCAGAGAAAGATCCAGTATTAAACGAAGTGATGAAAACCAACATGGTTCATGGACCTTACGGACACCATAATCCCACTTCGGTTTGTATGTTTAACAATAAATGCACGAAACACTATCCACTTGCTTTTCTTTCGGAATCGCAAACTGGAAATGATGGATATCCACTCTTTCGTCGTAGCTCATCAGACGACAATGGCAGGACATTTACCATTCAACTTAGAGTAGTGAATATCGAAGTCGACAACATATGGATCGTACCATATTCGCCACTGTTGTCTAATTCACATTCAAAACTCATACCAATGTTTAGTATTGCAGTTTGGTGTAATCTATAAATACGTTTGTAAGTACGTCACCAAAGGAACCAATATGGCGGTTATTGGTCTGGAACGATACGGCCAATCAATGCTGTTCTGACAAAATTTGTTGTAAAGCGCTAAGTTATGTCAGTAAGCAGAGCAAGTAGCTTAACTGAAGGAAGTCATGGGTAAAATAAATGACGTTTTCATTTAGGAAAAGCTTGAATATAATTAATTGACTATATTTTTTACTGTGGAAGTTTTTAGTTTGGAATAGAAATGAAATAAAAGCCAGATCAAGTTCAAATAAAACTAGGGAGGAAAAACCAAATATTTTACATACGCAACTTCCTTGCAAAGTCAAGTACCTCCATATCAGTGTCAATATGTACTTATTTGTTAAATTAGTAGTTGCGCACGCATATAGTAAGGTCATTAGCTTTTTTTTTTTTTTTTTTTTTTTTAAAGTAGGAGGAAGCATCGAAAGCTGGAGTCTTTATTTCGCTAAACCTAACCTACTCCCATCTCTCCCACGGGACCACGGGACAAATTATTACTTCATGTGAGAGAAGAAGACATTTAAGTCTCCTCTATTGCACGGACTGACTGACGCCTAATCTGTTCTAATTGTCTCAATTTTGTCATAATTTGATTTGCCGCTTCACTGACAGCTTTCCACTTTACAGAGGACTCGCACATAAGTGCTGTCAAATTTTCCACCGTGATACTACCTCCAAGGGTGGTTTTCAGCTTTTCCCTTATGCTTGAAAACCGAGGGCAATAAAAGAACACGTGTTCAGAGTCTTCTCTACACTCTGAACACGTCGGACAGTATGGACTAAAGTCATGACTATATTTGAAAAGGTAGCTTCTGAAGCAACCATGCCCACTGAGTATTTGGGTAAGATGGAAATCCAGATCCCCATGTTGTCTACCTATCCACGAGTGTATGTCCGAAATCAGTCGGTAGGTCCACCGTCCTTTGCATGAAGTTTGCCACCGTTGCTGCCACATTGCAATGCTTTTATTTCTCTCTTCTCTTTTTGCTGTGGTAGACGTGTCTGATAAATTATATATTCGCGCGAATTCGTCTCCCTGGATGTCAATCGGTGCCATACTGGCTAATACCTCGGCGGCGTCACTTGAAATAGTTCGGAAAGCACTTATGACTCGTATTGCTGAAAGCCTATGCACTGTGTTAATTTGTCTAGCATATGATTTTGTTTCTAGCGCCTGTATCCATATTGGAGCCGCATACAGGATCACTGAACTTATTGCCTTAGCTATTAAACATCGTCGGCTGGAACGCACACAGCCTTTATTAGCCATCATTCTAGATAACGCATTATATATTTTATTCGCTTTACGTGTCGCATTCTCCAAGTGTTCCTTGAACTTGAGCTTGGAGTCCACTATTACCCCAAGATACTTCAGCTGCGGCTGTGAAGTAATCTCACATTCTCCTATGGTTAACGATATGTTCTCTTCAATTTTCCTAGAGCTTATGAGCAAGACTTCTGTTTTCTGCTCAGCCAGCTCTAGACTCATGGTAGTAAACCATCGGCGCAAGCCATTTATGCTATCATTGCATTTGACCCGGAGGTCATCCAGATGTTTGGCTACAGCTACCACTATGAGGTCATCCGCATATGCGATTGTTTTCACATTTTTTGGTTGCGGTATTCTTAACACCCCGTCGTACATCAGGTTCCATAGCAGCGGGCCTAAAACCGAGCCTTGCGGTACTCCACTGGAGATAGTGTAGCTCTGAGTGCCCTCGTCCGTCTCGAATAGCAATCTCCTATTTTGAAAGTAACTCATTATGATATTTATCAGATAATGAGGAGCATGTATATCGTGCAGAGCTGTTATTATATTTGCCCATTTTGCGGAGTTGAACGCATTCTTCACATCCAGGGTTATTAGCGCGCAGTATTTTTTCCTACC
The DNA here is from genome assembly GCF_023373825.1 of Bactrocera dorsalis. Classification (NCBI taxonomy): domain Eukaryota; kingdom Metazoa; phylum Arthropoda; class Insecta; order Diptera; family Tephritidae; genus Bactrocera; species Bactrocera dorsalis. Next base: position 39,553,692 of record NC_064303.1, read on the forward strand.
ACCTTTCCATCTTTTTCCACTTATTGCACATTTCGCAGTATCAACTACTTCCCTTAGTGCGTCAATAGTGGACCTCTTTTTAATAAAGCCGTATTGTCTCTCTGATAATCCGCCGGCTTTTTGGATTGCTAACTCCAAGCGGTTTCTTACAATGCTTTCGTACACTTTTCCAATTGTGTCGAGCATGCAAAGAGGTCGATAAGATGAAGGTTCTTCTGGTGGCTTTTTTGGCTTTGGCAGTAGAACCAGACGCTGTATCTTCCACGGATCGGGGAATACCTCTTCTAATATACACGCATTGTACATGTTAACAAATAAACTGGGCCTTAGGGTTATGGCTTCTTTAAGGGCTCTATTTGGTATACCATCTATTCCTGGCGCTTTGGAGTTTTTGATCTTTTTCGCAATAGCCAATAGTTCGTCTTCTGTGACTAGTAGGGGTGGCTCCGTAGCTTCGTTTCGTCTAATATAGGAAATGGGGGCATGTGTCGGGAATAACGCTTCGACAACGTTTTTCATAAATAATGCATTCTTGGGTTGCTGCGACTTATTTTTGAACTTTGACATACAAATTTTGTATGCCGTTCCCCAGGGGTCTATGTTGGCTTCTTCACAGAGTTTTTCAAAACAGCATCTTTTACTACGGGTAATGGCTGACTTCAGGAGCTTTTTTTTGACATTTAAATGCTTCTCTAAGGCGGACTTCGTTTTCACCGCCCTGTACGCAGCTGAGAGACACGTGCTTCCTTAGCTTGGCGATTTCTTCGTTCCACCAGTATACCGGCTTTCTATTATTATTGTACCTCGTCCTGCGCATAGTTGCGTTGCATGCTGCAATTAGTTCCTTCCGCACCGCGGATACTAAGTGGGCGGCGTCTTCGTCTGGTACGTTTGCCGTACTCCAGACGCACTGGAAGACGTCGGTTTCAAAGTCTTTTTGCCGCCAGCTTCGTTTTCGACAAGTATTTCTACGACAGAGTTCCGTTTCCTGGGAGAGCGAAACTTCGGCAATTATAGCCATGTGGTCGCTATTTGTATACATGTCTGACACCTTCCACTTAGTATGCCTGCTAAGTGCGTCGTTAGCAAACATTAAGTCTATTATTGAACCTTTATTTCCCTTTTGAAAGGTATTTTGTGTGCCACTGTTTAAAATTGTAAGGTTTGTTTGACTCAGAAATTCTAAAATGAGGCGACCACGATGATTAATAATTCTGCTACCTCAAGCAGTAGACCATGCGTTAAAATCTCCCGCTATTATTATTGGCGATTTGCTTCTGATTTCTAGAGATAACTCCAGGAGAAAATCTTCAAACTTGCTAATTGTTGCGCTAGGACGAGCATAACAGCTTACAAAAAATATTCCTTGTATATTCGCCCATGTAAAGCCATTATGGGTTTCTTTGGAGCGAGATGTGAAGGCTTGTCCTTTGCAGGCCCATATTGCTGCTTTGCCACTTATACATATCTTTACACCACGTGCTTTCCGAACGTTGAGAATATTGTTCGCTTAATAGGGCGACATCTATGTTTTCATCCAGCACCGTCTTTTTTAGAAGGTCTTGTGCTGCAGCGCAATGGTTCAGATTTAGTTGCAATATCTTCATTTTTTCGTTGTCTTCAACATATCTGCGTATTTAGGACAGACCGTACTTAAAACGGAGTGCTCTCCTTTGCATAGCATACAACATCGGGCATTTGTGCATGTCTTTGCCACGTGACCTGTGGTTCCGCAACGTGTACAAAGGGAAGACCTATCAATGGGGCTGCAACATTTGTGCGCTATATGTCCTAGTTGGAAGCACCTAAAACAACGAGTAATAGGTGAAAATTCTCGGAGGCGGCATATAGACCACCCGATCTTTACTTTGCCACACTTGAGTAAAATTTTGGCATCCTCAGCTCGTAGGCATATAAGAGCTATTTGTGTGCCACTTCGAGTTTTCCGCAAACTTTTTATATTTTGCTTCCCCAGGTTTTGGATCCCACACTCCTTTTGTATTGCCTCTCAGATTTCTTCAGGGGTGGTTATCTCATCCAAGTCTTTGCACATAATGGTAATATTATGAGTTTTTGGCTGTATTACGGCCATCTCACCAATAACTCCTTCTAGGGCGCTTTCGAACGTGTCGGCTCTCTTTTCTGCTTGATTTTTTAGTTCGATTAACAGGTCTCCTTTGAGGGTTTTTCTAATGTACCTCACGTTTGAGCCCAGTTCTTCAAGGCCTCTATCGCATTTTATTTTTTTCAGAATATCCGCATACGACGCTCCCTCCTTTTTTGTTAAGATTATAGCGTCTGGTTGCGATCTGATTCTCTTCTCGATCGGTTTCTTCCTTCTAACAACGTCTGTCCATTTTTCGACTGCGGGCTTGTCACCCAAACTATCTTTGTGCATGTATTCCGTGACCTCACTATGTGTTGCTTGCACTTTGTGATTCATGTTTTTGGGCTTCTTTGTTGGTGGCAAATATCCCAATATCTCGCGTGGTCTCTTTGGAGCATTTTTTTCACTTTGAATAGGGGATACTTGCGACGCTTTCCCTACCATGATTATTTTCGACGGCTTCTCTTGCTTTTCTGCATTATCATACAAGCTTGTGATACAGCTTACAAGATCACGCATAGCTTGATTTATATGTCTCTGACCGGACATCATATTTTCGAGCTCTCTAATTTTTCTACCCAGTTTGCAGAAAATATTGGGATTTTCTCCATTGTTAAGCTTCTCAGATTTGCCGCCTTTGCCTGCTTTTTCGGCATTTTCGCAAATTTTTGCTGATCCAGCAGCGGTGGGTTCTTCCGGTTTGCCTTTTGGAGGCGTTCTCAAGATTTTGGAGTTCCTCCGAAAAGGATTCTCTGGTGTACATCCCAAACTGTTCTCAGAGGCCATGACTCTGCCAGAGAATAGTTGGGAACACCTGTCAGTAGGTACGTTCAGTCCTTTCTCCTAATAAACCCTACTTATATTTTGGTGGTTGGCAATGCTGTAACCAATGCAAAACGAAGAAGGAGAAAAAGGAGAAACAAAACAAAAAACAGCTGACAGACAAAATCAAAACGGCAAAAAAGAATAGAGTGCACGTTTGGATTAGCTGTTACGTGGGGAAATTGCTATTTAATTTTTTATAAATTTACCAAAAAAGGGGCAGGTATGTAGGTGCCAAATAGATTCTATTGAACTAAATTAAAGTACTTATCTATTTTTTGGTGTTAGCATCCAGTCAATTAAAGTCCTGTTCCAGTCTCCCGGTAAGTCTTAAACAAAAAAGTTTGCTATCACTTTAAAAAACTAGAGATCCTTGCTAATATTCTAGACCACTGAAAAAACACGTCTGCTTTCACTGACTACTTTCTCTGCTATGCCAAGGTCATTAGCTGATGATAAAACAATGTAGTGAAGGTGGTTAAATAACATGACATAATACATGCTCTATGTAAGAAAAATATTTGATTACACGATTTTCTAAAACAAAATTATTTACTAATCCCTTGTTCAGTTGTTAAAGTAATCTTAATCGAAAAAGTTAATTAATTGCTTAGATTTTGTATTGCAAGATTCAGAACTGTAGATATCTTCACTTACAAACTATGGAAAGGGGAAGGGCTGAAATAACTTCTCTCCTCAAATGTTGGTGGAATCAAATGAACACCGATTTTATTTTACTGACTTGTTGTGACAAGGTTCTCATTCTTATTAAAATCATTGATATGAACAGACAGTTTGTTTCCATTTACTCAAAAATGTTTAAGCCTATTTCATACTTATTACTTTAAGAACGAAATATAATGCCGCAGAACATTTTGGGAAAGCAACACAACTATTTTTCTTAGTAGCGATTGCTGCACGGAAAGCAGTAGATGGTACACTGTGCAATCTTGACAAGCCGCTTGCTATAGAACAAAACGCACAAGAATTCTGTGTACGTCTGAGTATGTCGTACAAGCAAATGGAAATACTCGCATACACATTGTATATACAGTTTTCATTGTACTATAGCTATAAGGAATGAGAACTCTTCTAAAAACTATTAGCATTGTTTAGCAAACTAAGTATATTCGTCGCAAAGACTTAATATTTGCTGTATTTATAAATTTCTTGAAAGTTTTCAGTAGAAATGAATTTTGCTCCGAAGCAAAAATGTCAATGTGAGAAAGAAGAAACAGGGTTGACATGTGCTAAAACCGCTGTGCTGACATGGAATTGTGAATTTGTATCGTCGTACATGAATAGATATGTATACGGAAGTGAACTGAGTGTGGGGCTTATATGTAAAACAAACTTGCACTTATGTACATTCTTAAAACAAAACAAGTAAGGAAGGGCTACGTTCGGGTGTCACCGAACATTTTATACCCTCGCATGATAAAGTGATAATCGAGATTTCATTATCCATCATTTACATATTTTTTTATTTTGCTGTAAAATTAATTCCTTTTCATTGGGGGTGTTTTTTTACGTGGCGGGTCCCAAACCCAGCGCACAACCCTATGCAGGGGATGTTTCGCCTTCTCACGTTAGCTCGCCTTCAAACGGATGTTCTTAGGCTACCCAGAGGATACTTGGTCAAAGACCGGAAGTCGTGAGCTGCTTGAGTCATATGCAAAAGAATCGTTTCTGGCCACTCCCAAGTGAATGGCGATCAGAGAACTTTCCTCACTTGCGTGAACTTCTACACATGACTCCATCCTACAAGCGGTGTCTACGCCAATTAAGAAGAAGAAGTAAAATTAATTAGAATTAAATTCTGAGAGATTTACCGATATTTTCGGTGAAAAATTAGGTTAGGTTAGGTTAGGTTAGGCACTGAGTTCTTCGTGTTCGATATAAGGGACCTTGAAAAGTTATGTATATATATATATATGTGTAAAGTTTTATTCCGCTATCATCATTTGTTCCTAATGTGTATATTATAAAGAGAAGGCATCAGATGGAATTCAAAATAGCGTTATATTGGAAGAAGGCGTGGTTGTGAACCGATTTCATCCATATTTCGTACATGTCATCAGGGTGTTAAGGAAATATTATATACCGAATTTCACTGAAATCGGTAGAGTAGTTCCTGAGATATGGTTTTTGGTCCATAAGTGGGCGACGCCACGCCTATTTTCAATTTTTAAAAAAAGCCTGGGTGCAGCTTCCTTCTGCCATTTCTTCGGTAAAATTTTGTGTTTCTGACGTTTTTTGTTAGTCGGTTAACGCACTTTTAGTGATTTTCAACATAACCTTTGTATGGAAGGTGGGCGTGGTTATTATCCGATTTCTTTCATTTTTGAACTGTATATGGAGATGCCTGAAGGAAACGATTCTGTAGAGTTTGGTTGACATAGCTATAGTAGTTTCCGAGATATATACAAAAAACTTTTTAGGGGGCGGGGCCACACCCACTTTTCCAAAAAAATTACGTCCAAATATGCCCCTCCCTAATGTGATCGTTTGTGCCAAATTTCATTTTAATATATTTATTTATAGCTTAGTTATGACACTTTATAGGTTTTCGGTTTCCGCCATTTTGTGGGCGTGGCAGTGGGCCGATTTTGCCCGTCTTCTTAACTTAACCTTCTTATGGAGCCAAGAAATACGTGTTCCAAGTTTCATCATGATATCTCAATTTTTACTCAAGTTACAGCTTGCACGGACAGACGGACGGACGGACGGACAGACAGACATCCGGATTTCAACTCTACTCGTCACCCTGATCACTTTGGTATATATAACCCTATATCTGACTCTTTTAGTTTTAGGACTTACAAACAACCGTTATGTGAACAAAACTATAATACTCTCTTTAGCAACTTTGTTGCGAGAGTATACTGATCTAACTGTATTATTTCACGTTTGAAATAAAAATTTATATGGCAAAGCAACGAATTTACAGAGAAATTTCAATTAAATCGTTGTTCCTTACCTATGTGTTAGTGTGAATAGAAACTTTTGGTTTTTTTAATTTGGAAACTACATTACTTATTCATTTCGATTGTTTCAAAAAAAGTTGTATGTACTTCTTTGTCGAACACAGATGAGGAGTACAAGGCGTATGAGTGACATCAAACGTGAAAAACGTAGTATTTATTGAATCGGGGTAAAATCGCACATTATTGTTATTACAGTTCTTACAATACCATAAAAGTAGTGTCTAGAGCTAGGTAATTATAGAGGTTTCAGCAATCATATAAACAAGACTGCAATACAAATATAAATAAATATGCTTTGGGCTCAAACGTGAGGTATATTAGAAAAACCCTCAAAGGAGACCTACTAATCGAATTAAAAAGTCAAACAGAAAAGAGAGCCGATACGTTCGAAAGCGCCCTAGAGGGAGTTATTGGTGATATGGCCGTAATACAGCCAAAAACTCATAATATTACCATTATGTGCAAAGACTTGGATGAGATAACCACCCCTGAAGAAATCTGCGAGGCATTACAAAAGGAGTGTGGGATCCAAAACCTTGGGAAGCAAAATATAAAAAATTCGCGGAAAACTCGAAGTGGCACTCAAATTGCGCTTATATGCCTACGGGCTGAGGATGCCAAAACTTTGCTTAAGTGCGGTAAAGTAAAGATCGGGTGGTCTATTTGTCGTCTCCGGGAATTTTCACCTATTACTCGTTGTTTTAGATGTTTCCAACTAGGACATATCGCACACAAATGTAGGAGCCCCATTGATAGGTCATCCCTTTGTACTCGTTGCGGAACCGCAGGTCACATGGCAAAGACATGTACGAATTCCCCGAGTTGTATGCTCTGCAAAGGGGAACACTCTGTTCTGAGTACGGCCTGTCCTAAATACGCAGATATGTTGAAGTCAACGGAAAAATGAAGATACTGCAACTCAAATCTTAATCATTGCGCTGCAGCACAAGACCTTCTAAAACAGACGGTGCTAGAAGAAAACATAGATGTCGCCATATTAAGCGAACAATATTCTCAACGTTCGGAAAGCACGTGGTGTAAAGATATGTATAAGTGGCAAAGCAGCAATATGGGCCTGCAAAGGACAAGCCTTCACATCTCGCTCCAAAGAAACCCATAATGGCTTTACATGGGCGAATATACAAGGAATATTTTTTGTAAGCTGCTATGCTCGACCTAGCGCAACAATTAGCGAATTTGAAGATTTTGGAGTTGTCTCTAGAAATCAGAAGCAAATCGCCAATAATAATAGCGGGAGATTTCAACGCATGGTCTACTGCTTGGGGTAGTAGAATCACAAACCATCGTGGTCGCCTCATTTTAGAATTCTTGAGTCAAACAAACCTTATGATTATAAACAGTGGGACACAAAATACCTTTCAAAAGGGAAATAAAGGATCAATAATATACCAAATGTTTGCTAACGACGCGCTTAGCAGGCATATAAAGTGGAAGGTGTCAGACATGTATACAAATAGCGACCATATGGCTATAATTGCCGAAGTTTCGCTCTCCCAGGAAACGGAACTCTGTCGTAGAAATACTTGTCGAAAACGAAGCTGGCGGCAAAAAGACTTTGAAACCGACGTCTTCCAGTGCGTCTGGAGTACGGCAAATGCATCAGGCGAAAACGCAGCCCACTTAGTATCCGCTGTGCGGAAAGAACTAGTTGCAGCTTGCGATGCAACTATGCGCAGGACGAGATACTATAACAATCGAAAGCCGGTATACTGGTGGAACGACGAAATTGCCAAGCTGAGGAAGCTCTGTCACTCAGCTAGACGCCGCATACAGCGTAACCTGGGAAGTGATAACGAATTCAGCCTTAGAGAGGCATTTAAATGCCAAAAAAAGCTCCTGAAGTCAGCCATTATCCGTAGTAAGAGATCCTGTTTCGAAAAGCTCTGCGAAGAAGCCAACATAGACCCCTGGGGAACGGCATACAAAATTTGTATGTCAAAGTTCAAAAATAAGTCGGGGCAACCTAAGAATTTATGAAAAATGTTGTCGAAGCGTTATTCCCGACACATGCCTCCATTTCCTATACTAAACGAAACGAAGCTACGGAGCCACCCCTATTAGTCACAGAAGACGAACTTTTGGCTATTGCGAAAAAAATCAAAAACTCCAAAGCGCCCGGAATAGATGGTATACCAAATAGAGCCCACAAGGAAGCCATAACTCTAAGACTCAACTTATTTGTTAACATGTACAATGCGTGTATATTAGAAGAGGTGTTCCGTGATCCGTGGAAGATACAGCGTCTGGTTCTACTCCCAAAGCCAAAAAAGCCACCAGAAGAACCTTCATCCTATCGACCTCTTTGCATGCTCGATACAATTGGAAAAGTGTACGAAAGCATTGTAAGAAACCGCTTGGAGTTAGCAATCCAAAAAGCCGGCGGATTATCAGAGAGACAATACGGCTTTATTAGAAAGAGGCCCACTATTGACGCACTAAGAGAAATAGTTGATACTGCAAAATGTGCAATAAGCGGAAAAAGATGGAAAGGTGGTAGGAAAAAATACTGCGCGCTAATAACCCTGGATGTGAAGAATGCGTTCAACTCCGCAAAGTGGTCAAATATAAAAAAAGCTCTACACGATATACATGTTCCTCAGTATCTGATAAATATTATAATGAGTTATTTTCAAAATAGGAGATTGCTATACGAGACGGACGAGGGAACTCAGAGCTACACTATCTCCAGTGGAGTACCCAAGGCTCGGTTTTAGGCCCGCTACTATGGAACCTGATGTACGACGGGGTGTTAAGAATACCGCAATCAAAAAATCTGAAAACAGTCGCTTATGCGGATGACCTCATAGTGGTAGCTGTAGCTAAACATCTGGATGACCTCCGGATCAAATGCAATGACTGCATAAATGGTCTGCGCCGATGGTTTACTATTATGAGTCTAGAGCTGGCTGAGCAGAAAACAGAAGTCCTGCTCATAAGCTCAAGGAAAATTGAGGAGAAAATATCGCTGACCATCGGAGAATGTGAGATTACTTCACAGCCGCAGTTGAAGTATCTTGGGGTAATAGTGGACTCAAGACTCAAGTTCAAAGAACACTTGAAAAATGCGACAAGTAAAGCAAATAGAATATATAATGCGTTGTCTAGAATGATGGCAAATAAAGGCTGTGTGCGTTCCGGCCGACGATGTTTGATAGCTAAGGCAATAAGTTCAGTGATCCTGTATGCGTCTCAAACTTAAACGTCTTCTCTCGCGGATTAAAGTCCCGCACTCCGGCTTTCGATGCTTCCTCCTACTATAAAAAAAAAAAAAAAAAAAAAAATGCTTTGCGCGTTAAACATTTTTTTAACTCTATAGAAACACCTTTATTACACTAACCTTTCTAAAAGTAGAAACTCTAGTCAAAGATAAGATCCATAAATTTAAAATACTACTATGGGCAAAAAATAGTTACTAATAGACTTTGTTCATTTTAAAATTTTTAAGTTATTCATCAAAATCTATGTCGTCCCTGGTACTTCTGTCAAAACAGTTTGGCCGATCGGAAGAAATGTGGAGTGCTCCACACCTCGATATTCGAAGAAAAATATCAACATAATCTTGACCATTTGACGTGATTTTTTCAAAGGTTAAGTGTCTGTTTCCAGGTCGCATAGATTTAAGACTAGTCGCTAGTAGTAGTACGTTTCATATCATCCTAGTAGGCAGAAAGCATTGTTTCACAGATGTTAACGCGATGCTGGTTTTTGAAAAAATTTATTGATTTTAAAACACTCGTGCTTTCAATTTCTTAGGCTCAATTGAACTTTCAAAATTGTTTCCACTGACCATTCAGATATTTTAACAATGCTAGTAAGATCTCTGACAGTTAATCGTCGATTCTCAAGCTCCATTTCCTTTATTTTATTATGCCTTATGTCTATTTCAAAAATAGTATGACTACGTGAGGTATTTATTCATTTTATTTAGTATAATAATTATAAATATCCCGCGATTATTTTCGGTAATCAATTTAGATTTAGCTTGAAATAATCAAAATTAAATGATATTTCATTTTGGAAAAATTGCAAATTTTATCGAAGATTCCAAACTATTCATGTAATGAACCAAAATTTTATATCGCTTACTGTGAACTGTTAGGTTTACATAAGTTTTTATACAATTACAGAAACTTTAACTCTTTTACAATATATCATCATCAGTAGAAAATTAATTGGATAATTGCTTTATTTGCATATACTATGAGGCATAAATAATGAACATATTGAACTAGAAGGGAAAAACAAAATAAAACAAGTAAGGAAGGGCTAAGTTCGGGTGTCACCGAACATTTTATACTCTCGCATGATAAGGTGATAATCGAGATTTCATTATCCGTCATTTACATATTTTTTTTATTTTGGTTCCTAATGTAACGGGTGATTTTTTTGAGGTTAGGATTTTCATGCATTGGTATTTGACAGATCACGTGGGATTTCAGACATGGTGTCAAAGAGAAAGATGCTCAGTATGCTTTGACATTTCATCATGAATAGACTTACTAACGAGCAACGCTTGCAAATCATTGAATTTTATTACCAAAATCAGTGTTCGGTTCGAAATGTGTTTCGCGCGCGTGTTTTGTTCAGCGATGAGGCTCATTTCTGGTTGAATGGCTACGTAAATAAGCAAAATTGCCGCATTTGGGGTGAAGAGCAACCAGAAGCCGTTCAAGAACTGCCCATGCATCCCGAAAAATGCACTGTTTGGTGTGGTTTGTACGCTGGTGGAATCATTGGACCGTATTTTTTCAAAGATGCTGTTGGACGCAACGTTACGGTGAATGGCGATCGCTATCGTTCGATGCTAACAAACTTTTTGTTGCCAAAAATGGAAGAACTGAACTTGGTTGACATGTGGTTTCAACAAGATGGCGCTACATGCCACACAGCTCGCGATTCTATGGCCATTTTGAGGGAAAACTTCGGACAACAATTCATCTCAAGAAATGGACCCGTAAGTTGGCCACCAAGATCATGCGATTTAACGCCTTTAGACTATTTTTTGTGGGGCTACGTCAAGTCTAAAGTCTACAGAAATAAGCCAGCAACTATTCCAGCTTTGGAAGACAACATTTCCGAAGAAATTCGGGCTATTCCGGCCGAAATGCTCGAAAAAGTTGCCCAAAATTGGACTTTCCGAATGGACCACCTAAGACGCAGCCGCGGTCAACATTTAAATGAAATTATCTTCAAAAAGTAAATGTCATGAACCAATCTAACGTTTCAAATAAAGAACCGATGAGATTTTGCAAATTTTATGCGTTTTTTTTTTTTTTAAAAGTTATCAAGCTCTTAAAAAATCACCCTATATATACATACTCGTATTATACAGAGAAGGCATCAGATGGATTTCAAAATAGCGTTATATTGGAAGAAGGCGTGGTTGTGAACCGATTTCGCCCATATTTCGTGCATGTCATCAGGGTGTTAAAAAAATATTATAAACCGAATTTCACTGAAATCGGTCGAGTAGTTCCTGAGATATGGTTTTTGGTCCATAAGTGGGCGACGCCACGCCCATTTTCAATTTAAAAAAAAGCCTGGGTGCAGCTTCCTTCTGCCATTTCTTCCGTAAAATTTAGTGTTTCTGACGTTTTTTGTTAGTCGGTTAACGCACTTTTAGTGATTTTCAACATAACCTTTGTATGGGAGGTGGGCGTGGTTATTATCCGATTTCTTCCATTTTTGAATTGTATATGGAAATGCCGGAAGGAAACGACTCTATACAGTTTGGTTGACATAGCTATAGTAGTTTCCGAGATATGTGCAAACAACTTTTTAAGGGGCGGGGCCACGCCCACCTTTCCACAAAAATTACACCTAAATATGCCCCTCCCTTATCCGATCCTTTGTGCCAAATTTCACTTTAATATCTTTATTTATGGCTTAGTTATGACACTTTATAGGTTTTCGGTTTCCGCCATTTTGTGGGCGTGGCAGTGGGCCGATTTTGCCCATCTTCGAACTTAACCTTCTTATGGAGCCAAGAAATACGTGTACCAAGTTTCATCATGATATCTCAATTTTTACTCAAGTTACAGCTTGCACGGACGGACGGACAGACGGATGGACGGACGGGCGGACAGACAGACATCCGGATTTCAACTCTACTCGTCACCCTGATCACTTTGGTATATATAACCCTATATCTGACTCTTTTAGTTTTAGGACTTACAAACAACCGTTATGTGAACAAAACTATAATACTCTCTTTAGCAACTTTGTTGCGAGAGTATAAAAATGGAGCACAATCTTCAAAGATCTCTCGTAAATAAAAGCGATATTTAAACCCTGAACAGGGTATATCAAGTTTGCCACGAAGTTTGTAACAGCCAGAAGGAAGCGTCGGAGACCCTATAAAGTATATATATAAGTGTATGTTGAGCTGAGTCGATTTAGCCATGTCCGTCTGTCCGTCCGTCCGTTTGTCTGTCTGTCTGTATAAATACGAACTAGTCCTTCAGTCTTTAAGATATTGTTTTGGAAATTTGCAAACGTCATTTGCTCTTCAAGAAGCTGCTCATTTGTCGGAACTGCCGATATCGGACCACTATAACATATAGCTACCATACAAACCGAACGATCGGAGTCGAATGCTTGCATTGGAGACCTGTGAAGGGTATATTAGCTTCGGTGCCAATACGGATACCGGATTTTAAGATGCAAATATGCTAATGCATGGGCAATCTACTCTAAATATATTTTATATGCCAATAAGAGGGCAAGAAAAACTAAAAAGCGGTGTATAGTTCGCATATTCGTCACAAATGAAAGTAAAGCTCAATTCTTGCTACAAATATCAGGCTGGGCAGAAAATTGGGCAATTAAGACAATTGGCAAGTGACACAATTTTTTTGTTTCAATATTATTTTATTTCTTGAATCTGCTTTTTTTAAGCCTAGCAATAAGTTTTAAAATCTTAAATCTATTTATAAAAACTAAACAGGCTCAAGCAAGTGATTGAGCTGTTTTGGTGATACGTTGCTCTTTAATACGCAAACATGTCTCTTCTTTTAAGGCGTGTTTGATTGCCGGAATGTACCAAAGCATTAGCCAAAGGGTTTGGGTGGTCTCGGAGTTTAGTTATATATTTAATTCTGCTGTCTTCTACTTCTTTCTTTACCATAGGAATTCCAAGGTCTTTATGGTATGTATGTATTTTCGTTACGCATGTACCACAGTGAACACGTAATTGTTCTAAGCATTTTCGATTGGAACCTTTGTAATATATCAATATTAGTTACAGGTCGTACCCCACAGTTGAATACAATACATCCAAATGGGCTTTATGACCGCATTATGTAAAAGCACTTTGTTTTCTAGACTAAGTTTGGAGTTTTAATTTAAAAGCCAATTTAAATTTGCAGCTCTAATCTTCATACATGTTATTTTACTAGAAATGTGTTTTCTCCATGTAAGCCTTCTATCTAGGTGAATACCAAGATATGTTACTTCGTTTACTTGGGGTACTAAAATATTGTTTATTTTTACTTCCGGGCACATCTTTGGTCTTAGCGAAAATATTAGGTTAGGTTAGGTTAGGTAAGATGGCTGATCAGAGATCTCACGTAGACTAGCAGTTAGTCCTTTGTGATGCCAATGAAAGGAACTCCCGTGTTCGGACTTAAAGATTGGCGAAACGCTTTGTAGCCAATACAAAGTTACACAGACGCCTAACTTCAACACCCGCCAGTTCGGTGGGGTGTCCAAAGGTATGCGTCCCCAAGTGTCTGAGTCTTGACCTCCCAAAAGCGGGACAGTCAAGCAGGAAGTGCTGGCTTGTTTCTACCGCATCTTCTTCTAAACAGTTTCTGCAGTCGGCATCCGGTAAGATTCCCATTCTTACCGCATGTAGGCCAATAGGACAGTGGCCTGTTAAAAGACCCACTAACAATGAGAGGTTAGCCTTACTGAGGGCTAAGAGATCATTGGATCTCCGACGATCTATTCTGGGCTAGAAGGCTTTAGCAACCGCACAGGTGCCTAGTAGTAGACCACAAGAAGAAACAGGAACACCGATCCGTTCCCATTCTACCGATAATGATTCTAGGGTACCTTTCCTTGCTAACTCATCAGCTTTGCAATTGCCTGCAATTCCGCTATGGCCCGGTACCCACACCAGTCTAATCACAAAAACTCTAGCTGCTAGAGCTAACGACGTTAGACATTCTTCGACCAACCCTGAACGCACTACGAATGAGTTCAGGGCCAATATAGCCGCCCTACTATCTGAGTGGATAGTTACATTTCTGCTCATTCACATTTATACGCCAGTTCGCTAGCCATTCTTCGACAGAACTTAAATGCTCCGCTAACATTCTTGATGCTAAAATGTGGCATTTGTTACGGCTTACTATAGCTGTGTCATCCGCAAAAGTTGAAGTTAATACATTGTTAGCAGTTGGAAGATTTACTGTATATATGAGAGTTGGGCCTAAAACGCTGCCCTGTGGTACACCAGCCTTTATCTGTCTTTCATCCGATATGAAATCTCCTACTTTCAAAATAAATTCTCTATTGCTTAAATAAGACTCCAATCTTTTGTACAATTCTAAAGGTAAGATTTTTTTAATCTTATATACTTAAAAGACTTTCGCGCCACACCTTATCAAACGCCTGATCTAGAAATATTGCTGAACAGTACTCGTACCACCTGTTCTCAAATGCTTTCCTTATCTCGTTAGTAATTCTATTTACTTGCTCTATTGTGCCATGTTTCGTACGAAAACCAAATTGATGCATTGGTATTGTATTATTGTCATGAAGGAAAGGAGACATATTTGATAGTAATACTTTTTCAAGTACTTTTGAAAGACAAGGCAGAAGACTGATTGGTCTGTATGAAGACGGCTGTGTTAAGTATTTCCCAGGTTTACCTATCAAGATAATCTGCGACTTTTTCCAAGAAAATGGATAGCATCCGAAACTAAGAATTGCATTGAAGAGCAAAGAGAGCACCTCTACAGCAATAATTAGTAACTCAATTAGCATTTTTGGGGAAATACAATATTATCATGTCCCGGCGACTTATTTGGATTAAGTTCTTTGATGCTACCTATAATTTCAGAAGGCGAAGTCTTAAGAGACTCGATCGACTCTTTAGCTGTGTTGGGTAAGATTGACAGCTTAAAGTTGTTCTTTGACAAATTGGGTTGAAATATCTTTTCTAGGTGATTTGCAAAGCAATTAGCCATTTCCTCGCCACTTCGAGCCCAATTTCCACCCAAGTCTCGTATAGGCATGTTTAAGTCAGTTGGTGGCTTCATTGACTTTTGGGCTTACCAAAGGGACTTTTGCTTGTTTGAATTTGGAATTCTTTGTATACATTTCGGTGTTCAATGCTTCTTCACGTTTAAGCGCTTTTTTTAATTTACGTAGAGCAGATTTTAATTGAAGCTGAGTGGAAAGGGAACGATTTTTCTGCCATTCACGTCTTGCACGCCTTTTTTCATTTACAAGCCTTTCTATTTCACTATTGGTGATTTTTCTGGGACCAAGCGGCTTATAGTTTTTGTTTGGTGTTGCTGAGACACCTGCGGTGGTTATTATATCATTGACTACTCTAATGCTTTCGTCAATATCTCTTTCTGTATTTATTTTTTACTCAATATTAATGTGGCTACGCACGTATTTTTTATATTTTAGCCAATTCCTTTTATAAGATGTTAGACCCACTTTTGGATTAACGAATATGGGTTGTTCACATAAATTTGTTATTACAGGAGAGAAATCAGAAGGTAGACCAGTGCATGTATCAACTGTTATGTGCGATTTATCTATATTTTTGATTACAGCAAAATCAATGTTTTGCATTGTAATCTCCACATGCTAGAAATCTATGGCTCCGAGGTGGGCAGTATATGGTTGTCAGGTTTAAGTCCCCGCAGCGATTTTTTATAGTTATTTTTGTAGCTTGTAATTGCGCTGTGGCATAAGATTTCAATGTGTGGTGATTTAACTGTTTTCTAACCAACACTGCTGTTCCTCCATGTGCCTTTCCATCTGGGTGGTTTGTGACATAGAGCCTAAAACCCGGTATGAAGAAATTGTTTTTGTTCGTAAGATGAGATAGCAATGCATCAATATTGTTTTCATCCAGAAATCTAATAAGTTCCCATTTATGTTGGTTAACACCATTAGCATTCCATAAACAAATGTTCAATACACTCATTTTTTACTTAAAAAAGTTTGCAACATTGGGTAGGGTTGAAAATCCTTGTTTCAACGCTTCCATTTGTGCAGTATTGGCTTTGACCACGTTGTCATAGCTCCCTAGTGTAGTGTAGTGTTGTCTTTAGTATTAGGAGGAATATTCAATATTTCGTTACGACGTGCTTGAAATCCTTATATACAGGGCAACACCTGTAGTTAGCAGTGTGATTTCCGCCACAATTTCTGCATTTTTTATTTAAATCCTCTTTTTTAAGAGTACATTTTGAAGTGGGAAATAGATCACCACGCACTACACAGACACTGCGTAGAGTGCAATATGCTTTCGTGTGTCCATACTCTTGGCAATTTTTATATTGTACTGGACCATTTCCCTTGTGTGGTTCCTCAACGGTGTTTCTGGGGTGGAGAAGATATTTTAAATCGTAAATTGGGTGTATTTCATTTTTCTTTAATTGGTTAGAATCTGGCATCAATCTTATTTTGAATATTGGTTGAGGGATTTTGTTCCTGTTAAAAATATTTACTACTGATTGAATGCTAAAACCACCTTCTTCCAGTGCTTCTTTCCCATCGTTAGAGTCTACCGAAGACTCTATACCGTTCATGACATCAACTAGGCCTTTTGAGCTCTTCAGTTGGTATGAATTAGAGATGAGCGATATTGCGATTTTTAAATCACTGTGATTTCATTGATTGCTATTTTTAAATCACTGTGATTTTATATTGCTATTGCGATCGCAACTAAGTCGACGTTCAAACGTCGTTGTTGTTGTTGTAGCGGCAGATTCTGCCAATTTGACACCGTTTGGCCGAATAAAAGTCCGGGTCTGTTCCACTTACGTAGACCCGACTGTCGTGGGAACGACGGAAACATTTTGTCGTTATTGGCGGCAAATTCTCTTTTGGCTCCTGTAACTCGAGTCAAGGTTTTCCGCCTTTCTTTTCACTACATTTTCGCAAATGTTGGAGCGGTTCGGCTACCTGACACTATGATGGTTTCACACATTTCTTAGAAGGAATTATCATTAGTGTGGTTGATAATTTGTTTGTTTAGAATACCCTGCCTTTATATAATTAACGCGAGTTTCCTATTCTTTGGGAAAATATTAAAAACTCGTAATTTTTTTATTCCATAATTTTTTCTGAAATTAATTAGTTACAATTCTTGTTTTCATCACAAAAAGCTTTCAAATTTGGTTTTAACAATAAGTAAAATTAAAAATTTTATTAAAACAAATTAAAATATTCCATTTTGATTATATTTCATCTACCACTTCAAACATCACACTTCACTTCTTTTCCTTGATACATTTCCTGCCATTATTAAAAATTATAAGAACGTTACACTCAAAACTTCAAACCGCTATGAAGAAAAATATCATATACGATATATACAATACCCTGAAGAAAGTTGTTACTTTTCTGCTATTTACTATTGTGATCGTAATTCACAGGTTTGAACTGCTATCGTAAATCCCAGCAATTCACAGGTTCGAACTGCGATCACAGTTTCGAACTGCGATCGCAATTCACAGGTTCGAACTGCGATCACAGTTTCGAACTGCGATCGCAATTCACAGGTTCGAACTGCGATCACAGTTTTGAACTGCGATCGCAATTCACAGGTTCGAACTGCGATCACAGTTTCGAACTGCGATCGCAATCGCAGTTCATAGAAGCGAACTGCTATTTATAAAATGTGATCGCAGTTGCGATTTGCGATTTTTCAATCACAGTGAAAAATCACCGGTAGTGAAATATCGCTCATCACTAGTATGAATAGTAATTCTTGTTTTTATTTGATAAAAATTTAACGATTCCCATGAAATTTGTACTGAATTTTTGCTTCATCTATATTGCCTTTTTTCAAGGCACTATATAGAAATTGTTTGTACCTACAATTTCACTTAATTTCGCAACAAGAGTATTACTGCTAAGCTCGCGCAAATATATTGGAGGTGGTTTGGCATTAACGACTGTGGTGGCACCCTTCGCATCGTCGTCTGAACCATTGCTTAGTATGGCAAATCTGTTGCCATTTAGGATTTCTGGATTTTTACGATTTGGTGTGCCTGGTTGAAATTTTTTGTATTGACGGCTGATTTAACTGGACTTAGTTTCCTTTTTACGTTAATATAGCGATCAATACCAGTCTGAACAGACGGCCGTTTTTGCTTGGTACATTCTCAATTGCATAGTGAACAAGAAAAAATGCCAACTTCGGCTCTACCAAAACTATAATACCTACCTTTCACAAGTGCATCTTTTGTAGCATAAAGGGGTATACAAAATGTTGCATTGATTTCAGCTATATGCTTTATCACCAGCTTCTTGGTGGGAAAAGGACGTGTGAAAAGTTTTTGGAACATATTTCAAAAACTGAGGCACTAGTTCGCATATGTACAGACGAACAACTCATTATGCTGGTTAATATATGTATGTATATACATACTACTTTGTAGGGTCATCCATGTTTTTTTTTAGGCGTCATAAACCTCGTAGCAAACTTAATATACCCTGTTTAGGGTAAAAAAAATAAAACAAATAGATATACAGATTTGCAGCTATATCATTTGTTATGTTAGTTATAGTTTTTATTGTTTTTCCATGCCAATTCATTGTAATATTTTCTTCTAAATGACAATAATCCACTTTGCTTTTGTTATGTTTTATTTATGTGCAGGTATAGTAACTAAAGTTTCTTTTATAAGCGAGTTGCTGACGACGTGTTCTTCACCATCTTTATACCACCAATTTAAAACACAACATGCTTTTTATACTATTTTCTAGTGACACAGAGTCAGCTGACTAAGTGACTGACAACTTCCATTTGTAACCCGCAATTTTCTAGCGGTATAGTCTTCTTCACTTCAATTTAGCATTTTTCAGATATCAGGAATATTTAACGTTCATTTGTGTGTTTATGTCTACAGCCATTTGTAGCATTGTTTATTGGTTGATGATGCGGATACAATGAAAAAATCCTTGAACAAAAAAATTGCAAAACAACTTCTAAACCAAATAAATAGTTCTTATTGATATCATTTTTTATTAAGTTTGATATCAATCCGAGCTATAAGAAAGGATGTATATTAACTTTCAATTAATTTTCTTATGATATTTATAATTGAGCGCAACCTTGACCTATCCCCTATATAAGGTGTGTTCCAAAGTAAACAGGACTTAAAAAAAAAACAGAAAAATGTGTTTTTCGGCAAAATCAATTTATTTTATTCAAAATAGTCTCCTTCTGCTTCAATACAGCTTTTTGCACCGTCCAAGAGCATGGCGAAGGAGTGGTTTAGCTCGTTGACCGGTATGACCGCCAGTATGCCGGTGCAAGCCTCCACGTCAAAATACGATAAATCGATGTTTTGGAGATTTTCAATTTCATTGCAATGAATTTCAATGACGATGTCGGCTGATTTTTGATGAGTTCACGCACAGTTGCAATGGAATTTCCGGTGATCACGGATTTTGATTGGCCCACATGTTGATCGTCATTTATGTCCTTACGACCAATTTGAAAACATTGAAACCACTCGTGCACTCTGCTTCGGGATAGGCAATCATCGCCATATATTTTTTACATCAATTAAAATGTTTCGCTAAAAGTTTTACCAATTTGAAAACAAAATCTAATGTTGACTCTTTGTTCGAAGCTCATTTTCTCACCGATAGCACAAACATACTGACACTTAAAACTTCACTTCCGTTTGATGAAATGTCATAAAAAATAAGATAGCAGATTTTATCGCACCAGTCGACATATAGATGGTGCCACCAAGGGGCGCTAGATTCAAAAAGTGTTTACTTTGAAAAGCTCCTTGTGTAACTATTTTCAGAATTTTCGAACATGTGGCTGACTGTACTCTAAATTATTAGTGATTGTATATGAGATACTTTAACGAAACTCAGTGAATATTTTTTAGTATGTGGTATTTTAATAGTATTAGAAAAATAGATAAAATCTGGTCAATACTACCCCAAACACCCGAACGGATTTCTCGGGCTCTGATTCCTGCAAGTTTCAAGAGTATGTAATGTGCGGTAACACCCAAACCTAGCCCTTCCTTTACTGTTATATATACAGTTTTGCAATATTTTCTAGTATATTTCCGTGTTTTATCTTTTCATATTGCGAGAGTGTAAAATTTTCGATTGCATCCGAACGTCATTGGCGTGGATTTTCGTAGAGTGAAATAGTCAAGATCGCGAAAAAAGGCGTTTAAGCAAAAAGTGATTAAAAAGAATAAAATAGATGTTTTATTGTAAAACCAAAGGAACAACATAAATAAATAAAGGTAAGATAGTTATTTAAAATAAAAATAAGTAATTGAAAAGTGTTTAGTTTGCTTACAATAATTTTGTAAAAGTGCTGTTGCCTATAGGCAACATCCTGTAACTAACAAACCGGACAATAAGGACTTTGAAATTTTGATCACTTCATACTTGAGTTAAGACTAACATATATCTGTCTTAAAAAATGTTTTAGCTCCGCCCATTTTAATTCGGGCATGATAGGTTTAAGAGAAATGTATAGAAGTTTAAACATTTTAGGAGACACTAGGACTAATGATGTGTTTGTCTCGAAGATATATGTAGATTTTTTAATTTTTCTTACACGTTAGTGAAAGGTTAAACGCTGGCAATTGAATAATTAACAATAATTTCTTCTCAATTATCTAATTTAAATATTACGTATAGGTTTCATAAACAATATAATAGAGGTCTAGCACCCGGTGTTCCTTTGTGTCCAAAGTACGAGGCAAAAATAAAATAGTCTCCTACGAAATTTCATTCAAAACAATTTCACTTACTCAAGGCAACAATGTAATTTCCTGAACACAAAGCAGACAAATAGATAATTAAAAGGAAAAATACTGCATAATTTATCTAGGAATAAATAGGGAATCGTAGTAACAATTATGTCGCACATGCAAAACAATATTGCTTCTGTATTCACAGACGAAATACATACGGAAATTTTCAGCTGTAGGGCTGCAATTATGCTTCTAATTGCTAAATGTCGATATCTCAATATTTTAATCAAATGAATTCCATCTTCTGTAGCTATGGTGCACGTAATAGAACTAAACAAATTACTCAAAGCGAAGCTTAAAAGTACAACGGGTTGTAGCCGCCAAAACGTACGTAGTCCATTTGTAGTGCTTTCTTAATAACATTGTTATTGCAGATAGTGTGAGTTCCCTTGATATTCAATAGATACTTAATATATGATATGAGTGGACGAGCAATAGTCTGCTAAACTAAAATCCAACTAAGCGAATAATCGTTTGAATGCACTGTGCCGTTGATTTATGTACGCGTCAATAAACAGGACATCCACCGTATGTTACGTAGGTAGTTTCGTACTCAATGGTGCAAAGCCTGTAGCCAAACGTTTTTGCTAACGCCTCTTGCTTGCGTGCCTGTGGTTCGCCTACAAATTTTTTCCGTTTCTGCGCAAATTAATTAATAATTTTTTTATGAGCTGAGTTGTATTCTATATATGTTCTTATACCAATATATGCTTAAATATATTTGAATTCTGAAATATAATTTAAAACTCGTAAAATAAGACTTCATATTTTTTTAAGGAGGTTAGGTTAGGTTAGGTTAGGTTAGATGGCTGATTAAAGATCGCACGTGGACTGTACGTAGTCCTTTGTGATGCCATAGAAAAAGAACTCCCGTGTTCACACTTCCAGATCGGCAAAGCGCTTGGTAGCCAATACAAATTTGCAAAGGCATTTAATATCTACACCCACCAGTTCGGTAGGATGTCTGAAGGTATGTGCCCCCAAATGTCTAAGTCTTAACCTCCCGAATGCGGGACAGTCAAGAAGGAAGTGCTGGCTAGTTTCTTCCGCATCTTCTTCTAAGCAGCTTCTGCACGCGGCATCCGATAAGATTCCAAGTCTTACAGCATGTGTGCCAATAGGGCAATGGCCCGTCAAAAGCCCCACCACTAAGGAGAGGCTAGCTTTATTGAGGGCAAAGAGATCGTTGGATCTTCTGCGATCTATTCTTGGCCAGAATACTCTTGCGACCGCGCAAGTACCAATGCTGGCCCAACGTTGACCAAGCATCCGCGTGGCCCAATTATCCAGTAGTAGGACACAAGAGGACACCGGAGCACCGACCCGTTCCCATTCTACCGATAGTGACTCTAGGGTGCCTTTCCTTGCTAGCTCATCAGCTTTGCAATTACCCGCTATTCGGCTGTGGCCAGGCACCCATACAAGTCTTATAGAAAATACTGTCGCCGCCAGGGACAGTGCCGCCAGACACTCCTCGACCAGCCCTGAACGCACTGTGAATGAGTTCAGGGCTAGTATCGCTGCTCTACTATCTGAGTGAATGGTCACCTCCCTGAATGTGGACACTCTCCGGAGTAGCAGATCTGCTGCTACCTTGATGGCTGCAACCTCAGCCTGGAAGACACTGCAGTAGTCGGGAAGTCTGAAACTAGAGCTGATGGAGAGCTCCCGACAGTAAACCCCTCCATCAACCTTTCCCCCAAGCTTTGACCCATCCGTAAAGAAGCTAACCGCCCCCCTCCTCCAGCGGCTTCTGCCCACCCATAACTCCCTCTTCGGTATATGGGTAGAGAAGGAGCCGCGAGAGTTTAATATGGCGACTCCTTGATCCAGATGATCCGGGATGCAGTCAAAGCTTGTAAGAATGTCTGAGTGTTCAGAGACACGCTCCTTTAGGAACCCATATTACCTGAGCCTGATCGCCACTTTTGCGGCCATACACCTTCCGGCAATATCAACGGGCGTTATGTTCAAAATTGCATTAAGTGCCATAGTTGGGGTGGACCTTAATGCACCGCACATGCTGATGAGCGCAGCCCGTTGAACGCTTTCGAGTTTCTTAGCAATTTTGGTCCTCTGTAAAGCCCTCCACCACATAAAGACTCCATAGAACATTATAGGCTTTACTATGGTGTCATAGAGCCAGAGGACCACCTTCGGTGAGAGGCCCCACCTTTTGCCGATAGCTCCTCTACAGCAGTATAAGGCAATCGATGCCTTTTTGGCTCTCTCCTCGATATTCGGCTTCCATGAAAGCTTCTTATCCAGGATGAGCCCTAGATACTTCACTGTATCTGCCGGTTGTAGGCAAATACCTCCCATTTGCGGCAACGGTGCCACTGGGATCTTATATCTTCTGCTGAATAAAACCATTTCTGTTTTATTCGGGTTTATGGCGCGTCCACTTCCGACCGCCCATTTAGTTACAACGCCGAGATATCCCTGCGTCAGCTCGTATACGGTGCTAAGGAATTTTCCTTTGACCATAAATGCAACATCGTCTGCATAGGCAATCACTCGACAGCCCAGATCCTCTAGTTTCTTAAGAAGGTCGTTAACGACCAGGATCCATAAAAGAGGAGAAAGAACCCCGCCCTGAGGGGTTCCCCTGCTCACATTTCGCTGCGCGCGCGCGCTGCCCCATTCTGTTTCGACCACTCTGTCACACAGAAGACTGAAGATGAGGTGCTTGAGGTTCGATTCAACCCCAAGACCGTCTAGAGCAGTTATGACTGCCTCCGGCAAGACGTTGTTGAAAGCTCCCTCAATATCAAGGAAGGTCCCAACAGCGAAATCCTTAGCTTCAATGGCTTCCTCCAGCCACGACACTATAGTGTGCAGGGCAGAATCCACCGACCTGCCTTTACGATACGCATGTTGCGCTCCTGATAGGTAGTCTCTCGGAATGCGCCTCCTTAAATCCCAGTCCATCAATCTCTCCAAAGTTTTAAGTAGAAAAGAGGAGAGGCTTATGGGTCTGAAATCCTTGGCCGTGACGTGGGACCCCCTGCCGGCCTTCGGGATAAACGTAACTTTGACTCGTCTCCAGGCCCCCGGAATGTAACCTAATCTGATGCAGTTCGCATAGATCGGTAGCAACCAGCTGCATGACACCTTAACAGCCTGCTGCAGCTGCGCTGGTATAATGCCGTCCGGTCCCGGGGACTTGAACGGTTTGAACGAGTTAATCGCCCATGTCAAGTGTCGCTCATCCAGAAGGTCGGCAAAAGCCGTGCAGTCAGTGTGCAACTCTCCGAGAGATGTCTCTATAGGGGACGTGCTGCTAGGGAAGTGAGCATCGAGGAGCATCTGAAGTGTATCTTCACTGCTCAGGGCCCACCTCCCGTTTACGTCCTTGAGATAACCCAGAGGCACTGGGATTTTAGCGAGAATGCGCCTGAATCTAGAGGACTCGTGGCAGCCCTCCACTCTTTCGCAGAAATTTTTCCACGAGATCCTCTTGGCCTTCCTTAATTCGGACTTGTATATCGAAAGACCTGTTTTATACAGCGCCCAGTCGTCAGATAACCCACTCCTGCGGGCCCTGTTAAATAAGCGCCTACAAGACGCCCTAATTGGAGAATTTCCCCTATTACAAATGCGAAGATTTTCGCTTACAATAAAATCAAAAAGCGACTCACCTCTATTATTTGTATCCGAGCTGCCCCAGATGGAGTGTCGCGAGTTGGCGTCCGAGCCGATGATAACGTCGGCACCATTCCGAGACGCTTCCGCCAAGGTTCTCCTTAGCAGTGCGGGAGGCGGCCGCATCATCATGCGGCATATATGCAGAGATAATCCAGACATTTCCGGTATCGCACTCCAGTTTTGCTGTTACTATGTCAGCATTGCTAAAATTAGGTAAAAGAAATAACGTTAATTCATTTCTGACCAGCATACAGGCTCTGTTTCTACCTACATCGTTGGTCGCCAGCAGCATATGGCTCTTCGTCCTCAAGCCAGAGATCCCGCTACTAGTCAGCCACGGTTCCTGGATTAGGACGACATCGGCTTCGTCTTGCTCCAGACGCAGCAGTAGATTGGCGGAGGCCGCCTTTGAGTGTTGGAGATTAATCTGGAGAAAT
Source organism: Bactrocera dorsalis (assembly GCF_023373825.1). Taxonomy (NCBI): domain Eukaryota; kingdom Metazoa; phylum Arthropoda; class Insecta; order Diptera; family Tephritidae; genus Bactrocera; species Bactrocera dorsalis. The sequence goes on from NC_064303.1 coordinate 39,578,710, forward strand.
TTCATCCCCCAGACTCTCCTCTAGGAGCGCCAGTTCAGCACTCATGTCGTGGTCGACCCTCACCTCCTCGAACAGCTGTTCGAGGCTGAAGACGGAATCGCCAATCGACGAACCGCCTCCAGAACTCGCCACGTCCGAGAGGTTTGGGTCATTTTCCATGGTCGTTTGACCATCGCTAACGCCGTCTGCCCTCTCCCCCGCATCTGCAGCTTGGGTGCCATCCGCCCTGGTATTCGTTGGGAGTACCTTTAGCACCACCATTTCGAAACCATAGCTGATGGCTCCCTTGGTTTTACTGAGAGGACCGATGGACTCCTCGTTATGGTTCATCTTTCATCTTCACACCTTGTCAGCTTGTGCAGCCCATGGTACCAACCGGCACTTACACATTTTGGGGGTGGCCCCGGGTTTCCCTTAACCACCTTGAGGAAGACTGAAGAGATAGCCGCCGCTACTCTCTTCCACTCTTCGTGGGAGATGGCACCGTCCTCTCTGCTACGGTCGAGAACACCAAGTACTCTAGCGCCAGCGCTTTTAGCAATTTCGCTAAAAGTTGGCGCAGCCCCCGTTCGCGGTTTCTTACCAAGGGAGGTTTCTCCCTCATGCGACCTTTGCCACTTAACCGCTGGTTCAGGTACCTTCGTTTCGAGTCGTGACCTATCGGTCTCGCTCTCACTCAGAATCCTCTTAGCCCATTCGAGCGTGTTTGCATGCTGCTCAGACACCTGACCAGCATGCTTACCATCGCAGCGTTCTACAATTTTTGCCGCCAGACGACGGTCCGACTTCAGCTTCCTAGCTAAAGCACCCCTGCTAGTGGCCCCCGTGGACCCCTTCGTAATTCCAGCAGAAGTTCCTCTGCTAGTGCTAGCGATTCCGCCATGCACGAAGGCTCCACCCTTCACTACCTTTTTAGCCCCCGTTCTTCCGCCTGATAAGGAGACTACTGTCGAGGGCTTTGTCCTGTCGCTGCAGCTACTCAGCGACGGTTTCGTCGCCACAGGAGCAGCAGCCCCGCCTGGAACGAATCCGGGTGTCGAATTCGACGTCCCTTCATCTCCCTTCGTCGTCTTTCCGTTTGTTGTGTTTGTTGGTTTGTTTGTGAATGACTTGTCCATGCTAAGAGGGTCCCCACTCAGAGCCGCTATCCGTCCCCCGGAAGGTAGTCGCCTTTTGTGGTCCCAAGGTTATCTCAGTGACGAGGCCAAGGCGAGGGTTGACGTACGCCCTTATGAGGCAATACGTTCAGAGCCGACCAGCGCAAAGAAGGAGTACTCTCAACTTACACCTACCACGCCAACTTAACGACGACGGGGGGGGAACGTACTCTGAGGCCTGCCAGGGTTTTAACGGGACGGAGGCAGTTGCGACATTAGCCCAGCAGCCATTTCTGATGGGTGTCACCCCTTCATACTCAGGTGCCAGAATGTCGCCATCACCAGCCCAGGGTTCTACCAGATCCAAATAAGATTACCTACTCTACAAAAAGCCAGTTCAGTGCCAAAGTCGTAAGGGAGTTGTCAGGCCGTGTAGGCCGCAGGCCATTTGGCGTTACCCAGGATTCACCAGCGTGGAGGCGACCTGCACTACATCCCAAAGGAGAAAATTAAAAAAAATCCTATTATATTTATTTTCTTAAGTCTTTTATATGTATCCGCCCTTAATCTAAAGTTAATATTTCCAGAAATATATTTTAGAGGGTCTCCAACGTGTACTTCGTACAAACACTGTGGCAAACTTAATATGTCCTGTTCAGGTTACACAAATATTTTAGAACCGCCCAAAAAATGTATAAGTCATGATTAATTTATAAAACACATTTATATAGTATATTTCATACAAGTATACTAGTTATATAGTACCATCAATTAATAGGACTAAAAAATATAATCCATTACTTGTAGCATTGTCATTCTTAAATCCTCAACATAAGACCAATGACAAGAAAAAATTTCAGAACCAAATGGAAAAGCTTATCGATTTTGTTTTATTATGCGACAACCACGATTAATTGCATTCAATTGGCGGGCTCTCAACGGCTTTGCATATGTTTAAGCGAAACTATTTCTCATGTGCCTTTTGTCTGAATTTGTGTCAAATTAATGCTTTTCAACATATTAGTTCGCACATCCGGCCGCACCAGCAGCCACAGCGAAATTGCCTGTGGTTTTCCCCACATATACCGACACAAAATTTTACAATGTGGGTACTTGGTTTTACGACAAGTAGAGAAAAGGGTGATCCACTTCGAGGTTACTTCCTTTTTTTAAGAAAATTCAAATTGCATGATAAATTTTTATTATCACTCGAAAGAACATTCTTTGGCATTTACTTTTGAAGATTATATCTTTCAGATATTGACCTACGTCTCAGCTGGTTCATCCGTTGAATCAAATTTGCAATGGCTCGTTCGAGCATTGCGACTAATAACTGGCGAATGACATGTGTGATACGATGCTTCAAGGCCTAAACCGAGGTGCGATTGTCTGTATAGACTATAGAGTTTACATATTTCAACAAAAAAAAGAAATGGTTAACGGTGTGATATCCCACGATCTTGGCCATTGACCGAAATGTTCTCGCAATAAATCCAACAACGAGCTTATTTTCAATCATCAAACAGTCGATTATCTTGCCGAGATACGTTCGCACCGGCATCATTTTTGAAGATGATTCGACTGACCCGCACAAACCACTCTAAACCGTAGTTCATTTTGAGAGAAGTTATATCTTTTGAATATAATCTTTTGTAGTTGTTCTTTGTCCTAAAATTCAAATAAAATTAAAAATGGAATAGCTTTTCTCTTTAGTATAAGCCGACAACTCTTGACTTCTTCCTCTTTTTATTTGGCAGTTTGCCAAAGTATAATTGTTTACTGCAGCATTAATATGTATGTATTTGAATAATTGTGTGTGAAGAAAGACTGCTTGGCGCTTAATTGACTTAATTAAAAAGATATTTCATTGCTCAGTGTGAAATTTCTGTCAGATAATTTTAACGAAATATTTTTTGGTTCATATAAAATTTATTGGAGAGCTTTTGACTGTTGCAATTTATATGCTACCATTAGCAGTGAAGAACCAGTCAGTCTGGGAGGTTACGATTGAAGTAAATTGAATTATAATGAAATTGCATGATCTTTTCAAAAATAAGTATGTATTGTTCTTTCCTACAGGTTTTTCAATATTTGTTAAATAGCAGTCGTCGTCATATCCATTACTTTCGCGATTTCAACATTACATACTTATTCATATTTTAAGTTATTATAAAAGCTTTCCAAAATAATTTGTTAAACAAACTTTATCTGTCTTCAACCACAAAACCCAAAATAAAATGAAGAGAAAAAGTTAAAATTCCAACTTATTTAAATAAATATGAATACAAACACGCAACAAAATACCCGCTGATTATATCTGAAACTAGATATGCACGCCTTAACTGTATCCACTTTTCATTATTGTCCGGCGATATAGCTTGTAATAATACCAGAAAATATCATATTTGAAATTTTTCCTAATTTTAGATGTTTGCGCTAGACGAAAGCTCGTACAATTTTCCACTCTTGCGATAATATTTCAAAAAAGGTTCATATATAATTTTAAGCTCGCACGTTTGAATAAATAGTTGTCTGCTTACTTCCTAACTTATTATTGGTAGTATTATTTGACCAAAAGGCTGCCTGATACTGTAATTGACGCACGTGCACGCACTTACATATGTATGTATATTGAATCGATCATAAAGGCTATGAATTTTTTCTCATTAAAACTATTTTTGAAATGTCCAACATTTCAATAGTTTCATTTGCTTTTGTTAATGAAAATTACGTTTGTCATATCAATTGCAAGCCAGAGCATTGAGCGCATTATGTTCATTTACCTTCGCATACATTTTGGAACAATAACACAATAACAGCGATGATTCAATTATTTATAATGAGCAGTGTGCGCGATGGCTTTTCAAGCATGGGAGAATGCCAAAAAACACGCCAGACAATCCAATTAAACAGCCATTAATTTTAATTGTAAAATTAAACGAAAATGCAATTGGCACCACCAACAATATCCTTTTTGCCAATACTACATCCACGAACAACATAGTTTGTACCGCCAGCGCCACCGTTACACTTCTCGAACCAATATGCCAAATTTCTACGAACAAATCAAGTGTCACAAAGAATGCTGCGGGCTGATCATGTGCGTCGATCCGCCATGCCTAACTCGTGGTCACGCAAACCTTACCACTTAAAATTTTCAAATGTTGTGCATATTTGACAACCCTTTATACCGGTACCTTTTGCGGTATTGCAATTTTTTATTTAGAAATAAGTTTGTGACAATTATTTATCGAATCACATTCAGTTATAAAAAAATCATTTTAAAGGTAGTGAGCTCTACAAAATGAGCGTGAATGGAAGAAACTGACATGTGATGGAAAACTGATATTTTTAATTTTTTGGATTTAGTTTCATTTACTTTATAAATGAAATTAATGTTGACTTTAATTGTTCTTTAAGTGAAACATGACGTTTAGTCGCTTTATAACTTTAAAGGCAATAAAATCCGCCAATTATGTACAACCAGCTAGTTTGTGTTTTACAGATTAAATAAATAAATAAATAATAAATTAAAAACTATTATTATTATTAGACAATATAATTTAGTTTAATTATGCTTACTGAAATCATAAAAAAACAGTACTGAAGAAAATTCCGAACGACCGAAAAAGTGCGAATCAATTAAAAAAAAAAGTATAGTGGTAGTGCATGGCCTTTTGGCGGCACGCATTTCATCCTTTAGAGTTTTGTTAACAGAGAAAAATTAAATTAAATATCAGCCATTGGGGCTTTTATGGCTGTATTAATGTGTGTGTTATGCATAAGTATTTGTACAGACCTGGGCCTTCCTGAACGAATAATTATTTCTTAATTTAAAAAATGCTTAATAGTTTCGAAATAGGTTGCAAAAGGAATGTAACTTTACCAAATACGTTTTATTAAAATAAGTTACAGGTAGAATGCCGAACGCTTATTTTGAAAACGTTCGTTGTTTATCAAATCGATAAAAGTTAAACTTCAAAGTTAGTTAAAGAAACAACAAATCGTTTATATCGTCACCTGAAATGCAAAATAACGTAACAACATTTTCTGAAATTTACAGTGGCATGAATGAAACACGAAATAAAATGGAACATAAGTGAAACAAAGTTTTAATATTGGTTAAAACTGGTTTATATCTGACAGCGGAACCTGAAAATGTTGAACATATGTAATATTATGTATGTAATTTGAAGTAATGAAGCGTAATCAATAAGACACTCAATTTCGAATTTTTTGATGATACGTTATTTTGCATTTCATGTGACGATATAAAATGTTTTGGGATTTAGTGATATAAAAAATTTATAAAGGTTGGTCAGTAAGTCTCATATGTTATATAATGTATATTATATTTTAGTTTTAAAGAAGTATCATACTTCTTCTTCTTATTCTTCTTTGATTCAATTTTTATTCAATCTCATATGAGATTCGTAAATATATCCAACATAGCCTATGGTTACTGTGTTAAACAAAAAAGATGGCGCTACCTCATTTTAACCTGATTTCTTATTTGAAATTTTTTTAAAGAGCTTTGGCTTATATTTAATAACAACTAGCTGGCCCCGCAGCCGTTGTCCTGCGTGAAATTATGTGTTTTGAAATGAAAAGAAAGTTGAATTTATCATTTCATTTTTTTTTTTTCAATGTAACGCAGCTTGATAAACAAAATTTTTTGGTTTCTGTTCCGGTGTACAGAAAAGATTGCTTTCCAACTCGTGTGCACGCCACGTATATCTGGCCGTGTGAAAAACATAGAATTTCCAAACTTATTGCACACACTATGCGACTATCCTTGTGTCCTGTTGAGTGTCATCTCAAATGCAATTTTCGCTGGAAACTGAAATGGCAAATCGTTGGAACTCAAAGAAATTCGTTGAATCAAGCATTCAGCCTTTTGTATTCGATAGCTGCGTCACAATCAATCGGGTTCCATTACATAGTTTCGGCGCTTGCAGATTGCAAAACATAATAACGACAGATCAAACTTTGAGACGCAAATGATGCGGTGGCATACCAAGCCTCTCCAAAGAATTTAGAAACTCCACTGGATAATTCACGGCGACGTCTTCAATGGCAAGACGATCGGTCGATTTGTATGAGCGCAAGTCTTTCGGAATTTGACTTTGAATCTTCCAGTTTAAGTCAAGAACATCTGTATTTTTTGGCAGTTAATATTGCGCGTGCATTTAAGGAATCATAGTTAAGATAATTTGGCCAATGTCTGAAGATTGGTGATGAGTTCATCTTTCGTGAATTGATAAACCGCAGATGGAATTGATATCAAACCACCGGAAGCATCAACCGGAATAGACCCATTTCCAATTTTTAGCGAATACGATGTAAAATGTCTTCGACAATGTCATTTTTGTTCGTATATCATAATTGACGCGGATTTAAAGGCTGATATGGTGAAATGATTATCGCGAAAAGTGTGGGAACTTCAGTGGCATTCGAAGTAGCTATCGCATCGTCCAACATTTGTTTCCACTGATTATCGTGTTCCAGCAATTGTAATTCCACACACCATACCATTCACAGTACGCAATACGCCGCGTACATTAATCAGTAGCAACCGAAGGTAGAAGCAATCATCGTTTTTTGGGTGGGTTGTGTAAATTCATCCTAATGCATTAGTTGAGAACACACCTGAATGTCCATCTACTGTTCGGTCTTGCTTTCAGCGTAACTATTTCTTCGACGATGCATTCCATGAATGCAAGGTATTTTCAAATAGAGCAATGTTCTCGTAAGCGGATCACTGACGAAAGTTGAGAAAAAAACTCGTCAATGTTAGTTTTGTTGTTGGCGGTGTTACCACCGGCTGTAATGTATTCTCTGGGCTGAAATAAACTCTTTGGCCAATCTCCATATTAACTGCGAGACACACAACAATCGGAAACCGTTCATGAATTGCAAAAGTAAATATCCTACAAAGCGCTTTATTGCAGTTCACGTATGGACCGTATCGTTTAAGACCATTAAGCGCCATGTTGCTTCCCTTGGTGACGTACTTACAAACGTATTTTATAGATTACACCAAACTGCAATACTAAACATTGATATGAGTTTAGAATGTGAATTAGACAACAGTGGAGAATATAGTACGATCCATATGTTGTCAACTTCGATATTCACTACTCTAAGTTGTATGGTCGTCTGATGAGCTACGACGATGGAGTGGATATCCATCATTTCCGCTTTGCGATTCCTAAAGAAAAGCAAGCGGATAGTGTTTCGTGCATTTATTGTTAGACATATAAACCGAAAAGGGTCCATGAACCGTATTGCTTTCCACCACTTCATATAATACTGGATCTTTCTCTACATCAGGAATTTCCAGAGAAATGATTTCATCAATTTGATCTGGTGTAACCATCATCCAAAGAAGAATGTGTGCGTGCGGCAAACCTCTCTTTTGCCACTCAACAGAGTACATCTAACTAAAGTCAATCAAACATCGTAACTGTTGTTTGAAAAGTCGTGCTGTGCCATCGTGACGATCGCTTACTGATTGACCGCGATCCATAATTCCGCACATATGTCACCGCGTCCTGGGAGTACTTCCTGCCTTGTCTTGGGCTGCAATACTTTGATGTCAAAAAGAACACCGACCGATATTAGGGCGATCTCTTGGTGGCTTCGTAACAAATTTCAATCTGCAATTGACCTCTTTGTGTGAAACACACGTAAAGTTTTCACTGAATAATTTTCAATTGTTCAATTCACAACCTGTCGTAAAGCATCGTAAATCGTAATAGTAATAATTTTTCTCTTGAATAGCCGGAATAAAAAAGCAAGCGATCGAGACTGAACTATTCAAATAATTTCCAAATCAAAATATTGAAAAACAAAACAGAAATTGAAAAAAAATGTTTTTGGAAAAAAGTTACTTTTTGGAATTATCCAATTTGCCGACTTTTCATGAAAAGTATAAGATGTGTTTATTTCTAAACCTTCCTTAATCCACAACGAACAACCTCTTAAAATTTCATCAATATTGGTTCAGCCGTTCTCTTAGCGTTACTAACGAACAAACATTCATTCGTTTGTATGAGAAAAAGAAAAGGACTGTTTTTAGGGGTTTTCCGGCAATTATTCGAATAATCCCTGAACCTAAACGAATATTTTAAAAAAAGAATTATCAAATTTCGTTCAGTCGTATTAAAGTTATGAGCGTACATACATTTTGGCGATTCATTTTTACATACATACATATTTATATAGACGAAGATGTAAGGTTGTTTTTATTGTTTTTTTTTTTTTTTTTTTGAAGAAATGAAATATTGAAATGATTCCTACAAACATGAATTTTGAACAAATGCTTATGATTTGAAATATAATTTTTGTATTTATGAGTTGTATTAAATTTTGACATAAAGAGATAAAAAGTATCCTATGTCCGTCTCCTGGCTCTAAGCTACCTCCCTACCAATTTTCAGCCAAATCTGTTCTGCCGTTCTTGAGTTATAAGTGATGTAACTAACACGACTTTCTTTTATATATATAGAAAATGCTGTCGTCCATAAAATATATAAAAGAAATTCGCTGAAGGAATCGCTCATAACCATAATAGGTTTTATTTAATATATATATAAGCTTCAGACCTATACTTATGTATATAGACATTTATTATTTCAACTGTGAGATCCAATCGCAAATTTATTGCGTTTTTTAGCAATTATTAAAATAAACAAACATTCACGCACAGTATGTTAAGCTGCCAAAGTAGCAGTAAGTCGACAGTTTATTTCCTCTTTCCTCATACTATATTATCAGTATCATTATCAATAGGCTATTAGTAGGACTAAGTGGTTTATTTGTATAAATTTGCATAATAAAATTTAATAAAATCAAGCCAATTCGGGCATAATATATGAAATGTTGGAATTTGTGGAAGAAAAACTTATGGATTTTACACGATGATAATGCACCATCGCACTGAGTCACGATAGTGACCAAATTCCAAGCCAAAAACCAATAAATATCATCGATCAACCACCGTATTCACCAGACTTAGCTCCTTGTGATTTTTTCCTGCTCCTCTAAATGAAACTGGCATTCCACGGAACCCGTTTTTAGTCCATCGAAGAGAAGAGACAAAATTCTCTGAAGAAGCTGAAGGCCATCCTAAAAAGGACGTATCAAAATTGTTTCGAGTGTTGGAAAAACTATATAGCATACAGTATAAGTGTATTGACCTGGTGGGCATTACTTTGAAGACGACAAAATAAATATTGATAAATTTCTATGTATAATGCTTCCAAATTTCAGTAGAAATATGAAAGAAAACAAATACGTAATTTTATTCATTTTAATAGATTATTTCAATATACTGTTTACATTACCAAATGCTGTAATAGTTCTGCCTCTATACTTTATATTCAAGTAATAATAATAGCAAAATGAAAAATTATAAAAATTCTATCAAACAACGCCAACTCCCATGGATAATTTTTCACATCTACGATACTATTGAAAACTCTGCACGAACTTGTTTGTCTACAATTCAATCAGCACCATTCAACCAAATCTATTCCACTCAACTTAAATAACACACAGTTATTGCAATAAAATCGAAAAAACCACAACAAGAGCGTGAATAAAAAAATATTTAAAATCTGTTCACGTAGCTTTCCTGAAAAGTTGTGCACCGAATTTTTTATTATTCACACGAAATGTGTGTATGTCAAAATATAAAAATATGTTTGAATATTGAAGACAGCAATTGTTGTTGGTTGCTGTTAGTGTTATTATGCTCTTGCAATATGCTGTTACAAAGTATAGTAGTTGTAGGTATTACCTATAGGATTATGCATATATAAATGATCAGAGTGACGAGAAAAGTTGAAATCCTGTTGACTGTCCATCTGTCCGTCCGTCCGTCCGTCCGTCCGTCCTTCTGCCCATGCAAGCTGCAACTTGAGTAAAATATGAGATATCTCGATTTAACTTGGTATGCAGGTTCCTTAGTACAAGAAAATTCGAGTTCGTAGATGAGCGTAATCGGACCGCTGCCACGCGCACAAACCACCGAAAACTTATAAAGTGCCATAACTAAGAAATAAATTAAGATGTAAAACTGTAGTTTTTATACAGAAGATCGCTGTAACAAAGGACACCTTTGGGCAAGTTTAATGTATATATCTTCTAAACAACTTAATCTAAAAATTCGACCAATGAATATTAAAAGAACTCCTACCAATGGTGGGAAAATTGATGAATTCAGATGAAAATCCCGCTTTACAAGAGAAGGTGTAAAAATTGGACAATGGGCGTAGCTTCGCTCACCTTTTGGTGTGGGGCCCGTCTAACCGATTTCGACCAAATTTTTTACATGGCATTCTCTCTTTATTTTTATGTCAGGTTGTGAAAATGAGCGAAATCGGACAATAACCACACCAACTTCCCATACAGCACAATTTTGAATTCCAGTTGATGCTTTTACTTTATAGTACACAAATCAAAATTGAAATTCAGAGACAGTACTTCTCTGATTATGGCATGTCTGTATTTGATAAATGAGTTGAATCGGACGTATAATTCCTTTAGCCCCTGTATGCCTAATATAATGATAATCGATCTTCCGGATTCATCAAGCACCAAACATTGAATGGATTTCTACTAAAAGCATATCAGACATAAGTAGTTTCATCGAAACCTCAAAATGGTTTGAGAGAGAAGGTGAAACGTAATAGCAGATACAGGAGGTTCTACGAATAATGTAACAAAATGGCATATCAAGTGCTAACTGAGCCCTATAGACAACAGGGCTACACTCCTATCTACCTACCTACCTGTCCCAATGAAAATAAGAGATCGTGTTTTATTTATAACAATGTATCTTTTTGTCTAAAATATATGCTTGGTTTTACGCCTTAAAGTATTTCTCCTTGGTTTTAATTTTGGCAAGTGGCAAGAGTATAACATGGTCGGTTGCACCCGAACTTAGCCCTTTCTTAATTGTTTTATTAAGGATACATTGTCGTAAAATGTATCGTAGTAGTGCGAAGCCAACAACAACCATATCACCATTGAAAATAATGTCGGCGGTAATCGCAAGAGTGGCGCATACGTCAAAAAATATGTACGAGTATGTTACGATTTGCCATACAGAGCTTTTAACCCAACTAAAACATGCCTCAGCATACAGTTTTATCAAATAATGCGCAATTCAACTGGTAAAGAATAAGGAGTATTGACAATAGTGACGTGTAAGGAGGTTTTTTTAGAAATGTTCTACGGATCGTTAGAACTTTGCGTAAGAGACTATCGATCTAAATCCGGTTACACGCCAGCGAGTTTTAAGGAGAAGTCTAAAAAATCTGAGTAAGTGATTGTATGGGAGATATGTGATATAGTTTTCCAATTTTACCGATTCCAAATTAAATTTCTTTCGAATATCTCAAAAGCTGGAGAAAAACGTATAAAATCCCTAAATAACTTCGCCTTAAAAATCGCTAGCTCGGAACCGCTTTTACGTTTTTTTTTACCCTTGTCAATCGATCCTCTCTAGGGAGCGGAGTAAACGAGAGTCAGCAGTTACAAAAAGAGAAAGAAATGTCTGCTGTGAAAAGTGTTGTCACTAAGTGATGTCGATAAATGATTTGAATTTAAAATTCAATTTATGCACGCAAAGCCCTGCGAATAAATTAACTCTTCTAAGAATTGCTACCAATTTATTACTTTAATTATTATTAATATTTATGATTTACTATAAGTTTGGCCCTCTTACAATAGAAATTTTCAAATCGTGAGCTCATAGAGTTATTAGAATACAGGGCGTATGAGTAACTTTTGTGTGTAAAAGCTTTTTTGGCTTCGTTCTATAAATTGTACAAAAGTTATTATGCACTGAAATATCTCTTTACTCTTTTTGAGAAAAATTTAAGTTTATTAAGACCCCAGCGGGATATGGTAGACATTGGTAAGCGAGCAAGGTAAACGATACAGCATGATTGTATCGCTTACCCCGACCGATGAAAATTAACACGGCGATGTCCTACGAAAAGTAACAGATCACCTTTTACGCTTACCATGGGACGAAGAATTCTTCGATGCCAAAGTAAACGAGGAATTCTTTGATGCCACAGTTAACGATGAATTCTTCGATGCCATAGTTAACGAAGATTTCTTTGATGCCAAAGTAAACGAAGAATTCTTCGATGCCACAGTTAACGATGAATTCTTCGATGCCACAGTTAACGAAGAATTCTTCGATGCCACAGTTAACGAAGAATTCTTCGATGCCATAGTTCACGAAGAATTCTTTGATGCCAAGGTCAATAGGAAAAATTGCATATTCGTATGAAAATAAGTATTATGTGTACAAAAACTCACCTTATAGGCCACTCACACTTTTTGTTAAAAAGAAAAATGCACTAGATTCAATACAATCGTTATAAAGGTTTTATTTTATGCGAAATGCACTTAAAAATTGTTATAACAAAATGTGTTTAAATGAACCGAATTATTACAAATTGAAATAGTTTAAAAACGTTAAATACATATTAAATGTATATGTATGTATGTATATATAAAATGATCAAAGGTTGAAAACATTTTTAAAAACGTTAAATATACATATATACAGACGGGTAACTAGCGGAAAGAACCGGGATGCTGCCAAAGCGGAGATGTTGGTCGCTACTCATTTAGCCATTATGGTTTTCTTTTAATTTTGTGGCTGAGTCTCTTGCCGTTTTTTTTCAAGCAACGAGACTTGAAGAAACTGCGTTTGGCGAGTTTGATAATTTTTTGAATTTGGTGAATATATTCCGATTTGGTGAAGCCTTCAACTTTCACACATTCTACAAAAAAGTTGAAAGAGTATGTTTATAAATTTGAAGCTATGTCCTTCAATGTTAAAAACACGAAATACTTACCAAATAGTAACCAACTTTTTGCTTGATGATTTGACGAAATAATGAAAAAATTTACTTATAAATTTTATTCCATCAATTTGTATTTGTCGTTTTTCACGTACTTACTTGACTTGTAAATATGAACACAGTAGAATTTAGCCGCACAGCTTACTTTTATGCATTACCTGGTATCGAAGAATTCTACATAGAATTTTTTTCGAAGTATTCTTCAAAGAAAAATGTAAGCGGGGAACCATTATTCCGCATAGCTTACTTTTATGCATTACCTGGTATCGAAGAATTTTACATAGAATTTTCTTCGAAGCATTCTTCAAAGAAAAATGTAAGCGGGGAACCATTATTCCGCATAGCTTACTTTTATGCATTACCTGGTATCGAAGAATTCTACATAGAATTTTCTTCGAAGCATTCTTTAAAGAAAAATGTAAGCAGTGAACCATTATCCCGCTGGGACGAGTCGAGAAAGAACGATTTTATACCGAAATATCCACCAAAATCATTCGAACGAACTTGTGCTCTCTTGTCTTCTTTCTAAAATTTGCCTGGCGATTTTCAAGCAGCATATCCTTCACTTTTGCGAAAGGTGGAAGATCATCCAAAACCAGGACCTGCCAACATCCCAAAAGATATTTTATTGAATTATCATTTACATAGGGAGTTTAATTATGAGTTTCTGGTGCTTTTTGTTGCAATGTATGCTAATTTTTATACCCGTACTTCTGGTAGTATATTAAGATATTTACGCAGAAATATTTTTTAAAAATATTATAATGTTTGTTTAGAATTTGGTTTGTAGTAAAATTTTAATATTTCTAAACGTAGAAATATGTACCAATAGAAGCCCCATTCGAATTAGGCTGGATCGTGCAAACAATGGTTAAAATAACAAATCATGTTGAAAACGAAATATCAAAAAAAAAAGTTTCTTCTTCTTTCTTTTTTTAAGTTTCTTTATACAGGTTTCGGCTCTTTGGTGTCATTTAACGATATGTTTCAATATAAAATAACGGGTGATTTTTTTGAGGTTAGGATTTTCATGCATTAGTATTTGACAGATCACGTGGGATTTCAGACATGGTGTCAAAGAGAAAGATGCTCAGTATGCTTTGACATTTCATCATGAATAGACTTACTAACGAGCAACGCTTGCAAATCATTGAATTTTATTACCAAAATCAGTGTTCGGTTCGAAATGTGTTTCGCGCGCGTGTTTTGTTCAGCGATGAGGCTCATTTCTGGTTGAATGGCTACGTAAATAAGCAAAATTGCCGCATTTGGGGTGAAGAGCAACCAGAAGCCGTTCAAGAACTGCCCATGCATCCTGAAAAATGCACTGTTTGGTGTGGTTTGTACGCTGGTGGAATCATTGGACCGTATTTTTTCAAAGATGCTGTTGGACGCAACGTTACGGTGAATGGCGATCGCTATCGTTCGATGCTAACAAACTTTTTGTTGCCAAAAATGGAAGAACTGAACTTGGTTGACATGTGGTTTCAACAAGATGGCGCTACATGCCACACAGCTCGCGATTCTATGGCCATTTTGAGGGAAAACTTCGGACAACAATTCATCTCAAGAAATGGACCCGTAAGTTGGCCACCAAGATCATGCGATTTAACGCCTTTAGACTATTTTTTGTGGGGCTACGTCAAGTCTAAAGTCTACAGAAATAAGCCAGCAACTATTCCAGCTTTGGAAGACAACATTTCCGAAGAAATTCGGGCTATTCCGGCCGAAATGCTCGAAAAAGTTGCCCAAAATTGGACTTTCCGAATGGACCACCTAAGACGCAGCCGCGGTCAACATTTAAATGAAATTATCTTCAAAAAGTCATGTCATGAACCAATCTAACGTTTCAAATAAAGAACCGATGAGATTTTGCAAATTTTATGCGTTTTTTTTTAAAAAAAAGTTATCAAGCTCTTAAAAAATCACCCTTTATAAGAATAAAAATTCATTTAAAAAACTCATGAATTGCACGCATCTTGTCAACGGGGTTCCGAGTATACATATAACGGGTGATTTTTTTGAGGTTAGGATTTTCATGCATTAGTATTTGACAGATCACGTGGGATTTCAGACATGGTGTCAAAGAGAAAGATGCTCAGTATGCTTTGACATTTCATCATGAATAGACTTACTAACGAGCAACGCTTGCAAATCATTGAATTTTATTACCAAAATCAGTGTTCGGTTCGAAATGTGTTATTATCGACAAATTTTGTTCAGCGATGAGGCTCATTTCTGGTTGAATGGCTACGTAAATAAGCAAAATTGCCGCATTTGGGGTGAAGAGCAACCAGAAGCCGTTCAAGAACTGCCCATGCATCCCGAAAAATGCACTGTTTGGTGTGGTTTGTACGCTGGTGGAATCATTGGACCGTATTTTTTCAAAGATGCTGTTGGGACGCAACGTTTACGGTGAATGGCGATTGCTATCGTTCGATGCTAACAAACTTTTTGTTGCCAAAAATGGAAGAACTGAACTTGGTTGACATGTGGTTTCAACAAGATGGCGCTACATGCCACACAGCTCGCGATTCTATGGCCATTTTGAGGGAAAACTTCGGACAACAATTCATCTCAAGAAATGGACCCGTAAGTTGGCCACCAAGATCATGCGATTTAACGCCTTTAGACTATTTTTTGTGGGGCTACGTCAAGTCTAAAGTCTACAGAAATAAGCCAGCAACTATTCCAGCTTTGGAAGACAACATTTCCGAAGAAATTCGGGCTATTCCGGCCGAAATGCTCGAAAAAGTTGCCCAAAATTGGACTTTCCGAATGGACCACCTAAGACGCAGCCGCGGTCAACATTTAAATGAAATTATCTTCAAAAAGTAAATGTCATGAACCAATCTAACGTTTCAAATAAAGAACCGATGAGATTTTGCAAATTTTATGCGTTTTTTTTTTTAAAAAAGTTATCAAGCTCTTAAAAAATCACCCTATACATGTCGTTATGACCTCTTTGTGGTATTAAAGATAGTTCAAATATTTAAAGAAGAGTTTTAAATACCTCGAATATTATTGTGCTACAGGAACTGTTACAGCAGCGTCTCCGTAAACTTCACAAGCTTGCGTGGCATTCTTCCAGCCCCGACTTATTCTCACAAATAAATAATGTGCCTTTGCTAGTTTAAATCAGCAGCAAGAAATTAGCACAATTTACCTTTGCGACTACTTACAATGTCAACCACGAACTCTTTGAGCAAGTTGTCCGGCCTAACGATGGTAAAACAAACTATTCCCAGCAGTCTTTTAGCCACAGGGAAATTACGTTTCTTATACTCTTACTTCTGAGACATAAAATTCTATTGAAATATTACAATAAATAAAAGTGAGGTGTTTATTACGCTGGTTGAATGGTTTGCTGTCTCGTTGATATTTTATGTTATGGGATTGCAACATTTGTTCTTGGTTCGTGGGTTATCTTCGTTTATATTCGTTTGTGTTAATGTTGTATGCTCGATTACATGGCCTCAGTGACTCTTGAACGACAGCCATCGGCGAAATGGTAAGTGCCAAAGAGTGACGAGGACATTTAAGCTAACTTTTTCAGTGATCACAAGTGAAATGACAACGAAATATATAATGGCTCACTTATGGATACATAAGCTTCGTAAGTCTATATTTATCGTACCTCTTAGTCACCAAGCTATACAAACTAACAATAGTGAGTATATGTAAAGTGAATTGTACATCGACTTATACAAGTATTCATAAATTTCGTAGGACAAAAAATTTAGTTGGGCTCGAAACTTTGTGCAAATTTATTACAGTGCTCAGCAAAGCAATACAAACACTGCTTACGACACATACTTGTATTATGGTCTGCACTTTTCGTTTTGAGCTTCTAAGACGAAGTTGGGTACAATGCTGGCATGTACATGGATTTCTTTTATTTTCGTTATGGTGGTAATATGATAAAGAAAGTTTGCATATATTCGCCATATACTGTGCCAAAAAATACCACTCGCCCATTCTTATCCCTCCAGAAATCAAAAGGCGTCAAGCCCAGCTTAATATAGTAGGATCAAAGCCTATTATTCTTTGAATATATGTAACGGGTCTTCCAAGAAATAGTACTTTTTTTCAATAGCCATTCTTCGACAAATCACGCGTAAGGAATGTCAAGCTGTCGTTTAATTTTTGTTTAGTATTGGTTGGCATTTCAATGGAAAGACTAACGCCCGAACAATTTAAAAAAAAACGTTCAATTTTATTGCAAAATTCAAATTGAGAGTAAGCATTCATTATTGAATAATATTCGAGATCGTGTCCAGCACTTAGTAAAAAAAATATAGCAGCAAGAGCTGAGAGTGTACACGAAGACTGAGGAGAGTCGATTTGGCGCTCTTCGCAGCAACGCGGATTGATTTATGGAACGACAAGATTGTAAACTGAACAATCAAACAACTCAAAAACAGCTTTTGCAAAAACTAAAACCATTCGAACTTCCCCAGCTACATCTCTCTGCTTTATAGACTCTCGAAAAGTTTCAGCAAGATAAGCAAATTTTGTGCAGCGATGAGGCCAATTTCTGAATCATTGGGTATGTAGAGCTGTAATTTCATCAAGAAATGAAATGTGGTTTGTAGGCCGGTGAAATCATCGGCCCATATTTCTTCAACAATGATGCCAGTGAGAACGTAACCATCAATGGCTACCGTTTTCGCGCCATGATAGCTGAGTATTTGATACCTGAAATTGAAGCTCGTGATTTCGGTGACATTTAGTTTAAACAAAACGGTGCCACTTCCAACACATCGTATCAATCAATGGATTTATTAAGAAAACGCTTCGGTGAGCAGATAGTTTCACGTTTTGGGACGGTCGATTGGCTAGTAAGTTCGTGTATACTTTTCCCTGTGGGGAGATATTAAGGCTTAAATTTGTACGGAAAATTACGCTTCGCTTCAGGCCTTGGAGCAAAACATCACGCATGTCATTGACCAGTTACCAGTCGAAACGTTCGAAACGAGTCATCGACGATTGCACTCAACGGATGGACTGTCTGAGACTTAGCCGCGTCCAATATTTGAATGAGATAATCTTGAAGAAATAACTGCCAAATAATGTTCTTTCGAATGATAGTAAATATTCCCATTAAATTTTAAGTTTCTGTCTTTTTTTTTTAAGTAGGAAACCTCGAAATAGATCACTATTTATAAGTATGTATATATTTTTCTAAACTTCCTGTGTTCCAAGGCCTCAATAATGAAATGTTTATTAACTAATTAAATGTTAGAAATTGGCAGGTCTTTCTAGTTTGCGGCTCTATTGAGGATTCCAATCTAATGCTGTTCTTTTGATGCTATTATAAAGGTTCTTTGAAGAAGTAAATAAAATATCTAACAAATATGTAAGCGAAGATTTCGCTAGAAGCTTCTATTTGCACTTATTTTTATTGGTAGCTGACATACCACAAAACATTAGATATAATTGGGAACTAAGGTTACTATCTGGTTAAGTCAAGAAGATATAACCCCTGTTCTCAGATATCTACGAAAAATTCGAAGGTATAATACGAGATTTGGAAATATTTATTCTTGGTGTTACTTGGTTCCATTTTTAATTGCTATTTTATGATTTCCACGAAATCAATTGCCGTACGAAGAAGACCAACGTTGTTTGCGGATTTACAATATTTAGTTATGTAAAAGTAAAGAAATATTTGTATGATATTAATAGCTATAGACATAGTAACTATGTATTAGTTATCTGTTTAACAGCAATTGCTGTTTGCTGCATAACATAAATTGCCATATCGAGCCGCATTCGTTGCTTCGGTGAACTGCATGAAATGCCAGGAAAACAGCTCAAGTTAGAAGTAGTTAAACTTTAAATAAGGTCAGCAAAACATTTCAATTTAGAAATATACAGTGATATGTGCAGTAGGGTGTCTGTTATTTCATACATTATGTACTTTACTTTTAATTTAAACCATGTCTAAAACATTTCTCGCTTAAACATTTAAAACATTAATTCTGAAAAAGTGATATTCTAATTTAACCCTCTATAACGTATGGTAGACCACAGGCAACAAACCGTTTCACCTTTCTAAATTCTACTCGTAGTAATTTTTTTCGTCTTGTCAAGCAATGTAGAATGTAGTCTACACTCCATTCCTCTAATCAAGCATAAGCTAAACAAACTAAGTGCCGTTACTTTTTTCCAATGAAGCTTTTTCTTCAGTGAAAGTCGGGCACTGGCCTCAATGTGCGGAAAAAAAATCCGATGCAAAATCCCGAAATGTGCCGCGTTCACTCACACGGTGTGTGAAAAGTGCGGGTTAGCTTTATGCTATACCAAAAACAATAATTGTTTCAAGAACTTTCATTTGTCCTGAAGGATTTCCATTTTACTCATAATTTTGCCCACTTTCTTTATCACTGTTACTCATTGTTTCCTGTAAGCTGTACACTCCCTTTTTTTGTGTTATATGTGTTATAAATAAAAAGTAAAAAAAAAAATAATAATTTCTGTATATTTTTCCCATAAAACTAACCGATTCCACTAAAAATAGTTAATTTGGAGGTTTTGAGTTATAGAGGGTTAAAATTGTCACTTTACCAAAATCTTTTAAACGTTGAACAGGATATATTGTATTAAACTTGCCACGAAGTTTGTGACCATACAAAGTATACATATGAACAATTGATCATCGTGGCCAGCTAAGTCATTTTATTCATGTCCGTCTGTACACACGCGAACTAGTCCCTCAGCTTTTGAGACATCGGCCAGAACTTTTGCACACGTTCTTTTATCACTAAACCCCTGCTTCCTTTAAAAGATATATGCAGTTAAAGTTATACATCAAATGTACTCAGCATTAGAGATGAGCGATATTGCGATTTTTTAAATCACTGTGATTTCAGTGATTGCTATTTTTAAATCACTGTGATTTTATATTGCTATTGCGATCGCAACTAAGTCGACGTTCAAACGTCGTTGTTGTTGTTGTGGCGGCAGATTCTGCCAATTTGACAGCGTTTGGCCGAATAAAAGTCCGGGTCCGTTCCACTTACGTATCCCGACTGTCGTGGGAACGACGGAAACATTTTGTCGTTATTGGCGGCAAATTCTCTTTTGGCTCCTGTAACTCGAGTCAAGGTTTTCCGCCTTTCTTTTCACTACATTTTCGCAAATGTTGGAGCGGTTCGGCTACCTGACACTATGATGGTTTCACACATTTCTTAGAAGGAATTATCATTAGTGTGGTTGATAATTTGTTTGTTTAGAATACCCGCTTTTAATATTTTCAAGACCAAATAATTAACGCGAGTTTCCTATTCTTTGGGAAAATATTAAAAACTCGTAATTTTTTTATTCCATAATTTTTTCTGAAATTAATTAGTTACAATTCTTGTTTTCATCACAAAAAGCTTTCAAATTTGGTTTTAACAATAAGTAAAATTAAAAATTTTATTAAAACAAATTAAAATATTCCATTTTGATTATATTTCATCTACCACTTCAAACATCACACTTCACTTCTTTTCCTTGATACATTTCCTGCCATTATTAAAAATTATAAGAACGTCACACTCAAAACTTCAAACCGCTATGAAGAAAAATATCATATACGATATATACAATACCTTGAAGAAAGTTGTTACTTTTCTGCTATTTGCTATTGTGATCGTAATTCACAGGTTTGAACTGCTATCGTAAATCCCAGCAATTCAGTTTTCGAACTGCGATCGCAATTCACAGGTTCGAACTGCGACCACAGTTTCGAACTGCGATCGCAATCGCAGTTCATAGAAGCGAACTGCTATTTATAAAAAGTGATCGCTTTTGCGATTTGCGATTTTTCAATCACAGTGAAAAAATCACCGGTAGTGAAATATCGCTCATCACTACACATCATACGTATAAGTGAGTTCTGCATTCTATGTTGCTCATAGGCCAAGGAGTACTATATGAATATTTGACACATAACATCAACTGCGTTTAACTTAAAAAAAAATGTTAATCTTTTTCTTAAAGTTGTTGGTTTAATTTTTTGGAGACAAAATCATTACTGCAAAACATCAAATAAAATATATCGGAGAAGAAAATGGGTTTGGCACGATTTAAATTATAAATTAAGAGTTCCTTTACACTGGATCCTTTTATTTAAGGCAAAAAACTATAACTTCATGGGACATGTGCAAACAAAAGTCTAACTAAACTGGGAAATACCGGACACCCTAATATGCATAAATACTCGTACATAGTCGAGGGAAACCAAATTTGAGTGCGATAGGCGTTACTGTTGAGGGGACTACTATAAAATTGGTCGGTAGATTTTGAAATTTAAATATTGGTACCAGCAAACCAGCGGTTTGAAGGTTTTAAAAACGTTCAGTATATATATATATATACTGCCAGTACAGGTGGAGAGTACTTGATGGCTGTTGTTGTTTGTGCTCAATGTTGAATGCCACAGAAGATTCTCCATCGAAAACTGGTAAAAATACATATACAAACTCACTTGTTAAACAATGAAATCATTTCTATCTTGTAGTAAATTTTTTGGGTAAGTTGGCTTTGACAACTGTCAGGCTAATAAGCTGTAGCGAGCATTGATAGTGCGGCGCTTTAGGCACAAATCGGTTTTATAGAGTCAATGTAAAAGTTGCAGTAGCTAAATAGCGACAATTGTACGACGAACATTTAATTGGAATGGAGGTACCAAGGCAACAAAAAAATTCATTTACATTAAAATCGATCTTCAAGAATTTATTGTTAGTGGGGCCTACATACAAACTTCAAAGACAGTTTCATACGTAGTGCTAAAAAAATTTTGCGTACAAAACCACCAACTAATTGAGGCGAGGGCTGTGGAAGAACGATATCGCAAAGGAGGAAGAAGAGTGCTGCGAAGAAGTTTGTAACCACTATATCTTTTATTTTTATTTTCGTAATCACTATGCACATATAAGTTGAGATAATTTAGATGGGCAAACCACACATAATAAAAATATCCGTGTCACTCAAGTTTTATAATAAAAATGTAATTTATTGTTATAGTCTTTAACTTTGTACAATGTTAATTTAAAGTTAAATTATATGTACAATGTTTTAAAATTTTAATTTCGAATTATTAAATAATGGGGATCACAGTGACAATTGCAGCGCGCGGGATTGGTGTCGAAAAACGAAAAGTTGATGTGCGGTGCAGTATCGAATCCAAAAAAATCGGGTGGGGCTGTGCCGGGGCACACGGCCGTTGGTTTTAACGTCAAACGTCTATGGTAGCGAATCGCTTTTTAAAGTAAAAGATTGAAATGAAAACAAGCACGTTGAGGTCGAATTGACGAGGCACACCGTAGTATATTTGAGGGAAAGATAGTACCTCGCTGTGAACATCATAGATTATGTTGATCGGAGCTGAGTTCTGGAGCAATATCTAACCATTTTTCCTCATTTCACAGCAAAGTTTGTTATCGAGCCATCAGGATTTCAGATTCTGTGGCAAAGTTGGGGCCGACAGACTCAATCTGAAATTCGAGCCCGATATAATCTTCCATATCTTTGTCAAACACACTCCAGTCGATCATAGCATTTGTACAGCGGTTGGTTTACCAAATAACGTAGCCAGGCCTTGATAACTGATCTACGTACGAAACCACTCAAGTAATTCGATTTATGAATGAGTCTATTTTTTATGTTGACATTAAAAGCAAAATTGTCGTCTATCCGCCTCGGTAATTGCTGCACCATGTTGTTTACATCGACAGGTACATTGACTAACTGGCCGACTATACCATAGTTTACCTTCGTAGCGTAATCGACGAATTTGCATAAATGGTAATCGCGGTGAAATAAATCGAATGCTGATCGGGTCAAGCAGCGGCAGTCCGCTCGGCTTTGGAGGATAAAGAAAACCATTTGAGCGCGTTGGGATTTTATTGGCATCTATCGATTTGCTACAGGTACTGCATAAGCGAAATTCCGTCACATTTTCCTGGGTTAATTTTGTTTGAAGGAAAGAAATGTTGCGATGTTTCACTTTCTTTAAGTCTCTTTCAAACCAAAGTCGATCAAAAACACTGCAAGATAAACCAAACGGATTGGCTTCAAATACCGTTTTGAAGCGTTTTTGCCCGCTGAACGCCATGATTTTGCATTGCTTCACTTCTACTGATATTGACATCTCTCAATTCCGTGGCAAGTCCAATAGATATAATCGATCGTCTGTTCGTTCGTTATGTCCATAAGTATAGGTATTCCAGTGGTAGAGGTATTCGCGAGCTCGGCAGCAGCAGCTTTGCGACGCTCCCGAAACCGTCTCGCTCGCACGAACGCCGGACATTGGGGTACTTATGCGTGGCCCATAGCCTCCTCTTTGTAACGATAGCCGTAGTTTATATTTCTGGTTGGCTCTTGCACGAACTGTTATATATTTATTATCACTTTCTGGTTATTTTAAATACAAATACTGACCAAATTACACTTATTTTTGTATAAAT
>NC_064303.1:39602654-39675037 GCF_023373825.1 Bactrocera dorsalis
CCCTTGTCAATCGATCCTCTCTAGGGAGCGGAGTAAACGAGAGTCAGCAGTTACAAAAAGAGAAAGAAATGTCTGCTGTGAAAAGTGTTGTCACTAAGTGATGTCGATAAATGATTTGAATTTAAAATTCAATTTATGCACGCAAAGCCCTGCGAATAAATTAACTCTTCTAAGAATTGCTACCAATTATTACTTTAATTATTATTAATATTTATGATTTACTATAAGTTTGGCCCTCTTACAATAGAAATTTTCAAATCGTGAGCTCATAGAGTTATTAGAATACAGGGCGTATGAGTAACTTTTGTGTGTAAAAGCTTTTTTGGCTTCGTTCTATAAATTGTACAAAAGTTATTATGCACTGAAATATCTCTTTACTCTTTTTGAGAAAAATTTAAGTTTATTAAGACCCCAGCGGGATATGGTAGACATTGGTAAGCGAGCAAGGTAAACGATACAGCATGATTGTATCGCTTACCCCGACCGATGAAAATTAACACGGCGATGTCCTACGAAAAGTAACAGATCACCTTTTACGCTTACCATGGGACGAAGAATTCTTCGATGCCAAAGTAAACGAGGAATTCTTTGATGCCACAGTTAACGATGAATTCTTCGATGCCATAGTTAACGAAGATTTCTTTGATGCCAAAGTAACGAAGAATTCTTCGATGCCACAGTTAACGATGAATTCTTCGATGCCACAATTAACGAAGAATTCTTCGATGCCACAGTTAACGAAGAATTCTTCGATGCCATAGTTCACGAAGAATTCTTTGATGCCAAGGTCAATAGGAAAAATTGCATATTCGTATGAAAATAAGTATTATGTGTACAAAAACTCACCTTATAGGCCACTCACACTTTTTGTTAAAAAGAAAAATGCACTAGATTCAATACATACAATCGTTATAAAGGTTTTATTTTATGCGAAATGCACTTAAAAATTGTTATAACAAAATGTGTTTAAATGAACCGAATTATTACAAATTGAAATAGTTTAAAAACGTTAAATACATATTAAATGTATATGTATGTATGTATATATAAAATGATCAAAGGTTGAAAACATTTTTAAAAACGTTAAATATACATATATACAGACGGGTAACTAGCGGAAAGAACCGGGATGCTGCCAAAGCGGAGATGTTGGTCGCTACTCATTTAGCCATTATGGTTTTCTTTTAATTTTGTGGCTGAGTCTCTTGCCGTTTTTTTTCAAGCAACGAGACTTGAAGAAACTGCGTTTGGCGAGTTTGATAATTTTTTGAATTTGGTGAATATATTCCGATTTGGTGAAGCCTTCAACTTTCACACATTCTACAAAAAAGTTGAAAGAGTATGTTTATAAATTTGAAGCTATGTCCTTCAATGTTAAAAACACGAAATACTTACCAAATAGTAACCAACTTTTTGCTTGATGATTTGACGAAATAATGAAAAAATTTACTTATAAATTTTATTCCATCAATTTGTATTTGTCGTTTTTCACGTACTTACTTGACTTGTAATATGAACACAGTAGAATTTAGCCGCACAGCTTACTTTTATGCATTACCTGGTATCGAAGAATTCTACATAGAATTTTTTTCGAAGTATTCTTCAAAGAAAAATGTAAGCGGGGAACCATTATTCCGCATAGCTTACTTTTATGCATTACCTGGTATCGAAGAATTTTACATAGAATTTTCTTCGAAGCATTCTTCAAAGAAAAATGTAAGCGGGGAACCATTATTCCGCATAGCTTACTTTTATGCATTACCTGGTATCGAAGAATTCTACATAGAATTTTCTTCGAAGCATTCTTTAAAGAAAAATGTAAGCAGTGAACCATTATCCCGCTGGGACGAGTCGAGAAAGAACGATTTTATACCGAAATATCCACCAAAATCATTCGAACGAACTTGTGCTCTCTTGTCTTCTTTCTAAAATTTGCCTGGCGATTTTCAAGCAGCATATCCTTCACTTTTGCGAAAGGTGGAAGATCATCCAAAACCAGACCTGCCAACATCCCAAAAGATATTTTATTGAATTATCATTTACATAGGGAGTTTAATTATGAGTTTCTGGTGCTTTTTGTTGCAATGTATGCTAATTTTTATACCCGTACTTCTGGTAGTATATTAAGATATTTACGCAGAAATATTTTTTAAAAATATTATAATGTTTGTTTAGAATTTGGTTTGTAGTAAAATTTTAATATTTCTAAACGTAGAAATATGTACCAATAGAAGCCCCATTCGAATTAGGCTGGATCGTGCAAACAATGGTTAAAATAACAAATCATGTTGAAAACGAAATATCAAAAAAAAAAGTTTCTTCTTCTTTCTTTTTTTAAGTTTCTTTATACAGGTTTCGGCTCTTTGGTGTCATTTAACGATATGTTTCAATATAAAATAACGGGTGATTTTTTGAGGTTAGGATTTCATGCATTAGTATTTGACAGATCACGTGGGATTTCAGACATGGTGTCAAAGAGAAAGATGCTCAGTATGCTTTGACATTTCATCATGAATAGACTTACTAACGAGCAACGCTTGCAAATCATTGAATTTTATTACCAAAATCAGTGTTCGGTTCGAAATGTGTTTTCGCGCGCGTGTTTTGTTCAGCGATGAGGCTCATTTCTGGTTGAATGGCTACGTAAATAAGCAAAATTGCCGCATTTGGGGTGAAGAGCAACCAGAAGCCGTTCAAGAACTGCCCATGCATCCTGAAAAATGCACTGTTTGGTGTGGTTTGTACGCTGGTGGAATCATTGGACCGTATTTTTTCAAAGATGCTGTTGGACGCAACGTTACGGTGAATGGCGATCGCTATCGTTCGATGCTAACAAACTTTTTGTTGCCAAAAATGGAAGAACTGAACTTGGTTGACATGTGGTTTCAACAAGATGGCGCTACATGCCACACAGCTCGCGATTCTATGGCCATTTTGAGGGAAAACTTCGGACAACAATTCATCTCAAGAAATGGACCCGTAAGTTGGCCACCAAGATCATGCGATTTAACGCCTTTAGACTATTTTTTGTGGGGCTACGTCAAGTCTAAAGTCTACAGAAATAAGCCAGCAACTATTCCAGCTTTGGAAGACAACATTTCCGAAGAAATTCGGGCTATTCCGGCCGAAATGCTCGAAAAAGTTGCCCAAAATTGGACTTTCCGAATGGACCACATAAGACGCAGCCGCGGTCAACATTTAAATGAAATTATCTTCAAAAAGTAAATGTCATGAACCAATCTAACGTTTCAAATAAAGAACCGATGAGATTTTGCAAATTTTATGCGTTTTTTTTTTAAAAAAAAGTTATCAAGCTCTTAAAAAATCACCCTTTATAAGAATAAAAATTCATTTAAAAAACTCATGAATTGCACGCATCTTGTCAACGGGGTTCCGAGTATACATATAACGGGTGATTTTTTTGAGGTTAGGATTTTCATGCATTAGTATTTGACAGATCACGTGGGATTTCAGACATGGTGTCAAAGAGAAAGATGCTCAGTATGCTTTGACATTTCATCATGAATAGACTTACTAACGAGCAACGCTTGCAAATCATTGAATTTTATTACCAAAATCAGTGTTCGGTTCGAAATGTGTTATTATCGACAAATTTTGTTCAGCGATGAGGCTCATTTCTGGTTGAATGGCTACGTAAATAAGCAAAATTGCCGCATTTGGGGTGAAGAGCAACCAGAAGCCGTTCAAGAACTGCCCATGCATCCCGAAAAATGCACTGTTTTGGTGTGGTTTGTACGCTGGTGGAATCATTGGACCGTATTTTTTCAAAGATGCTGTTGGACGCAACGTTTACGGTGAATGGCGATCGCTATCGTTCGATGCTAACAAACTTTTTGTTGCCAAAAATGGAAGAACTGAACTTGGTTGACATGTGGTTTCAACAAGATGGCGCTACATGCCACACAGCTCGCGATTCTATGGCCATTTTGAGGGAAAACTTCGGACAACAATTCAAGAAATGGACCCGTAAGTTGGCCACCAAGATCATGCGATTTAACGCCTTTAGACTATTTTTTGTGGGGCTACGTCAAGTCTAAAGTCTACAGAAATAAGCCAGCAACTATTCCAGCTTTGGAAGACAACATTTCCGAAGAAATTCGGGCTATTCCGGCCGAAATGCTCGAAAAAGTTGCCCAAAATTGGACTTTCCGAATGGACCACCTAAGACGCAGCCGCGGTCAACATTTAAATGAAATTATCTTCAAAAAGTAAATGTCATGAACCAATCTAACGTTTCAAATAAAGAACCGATGAGATTTTGCAAATTTTATGCGTTTTTTTTTTAAAAAAGTTATCAAGCTCTTAAAAAATCACCCTATACATGTCGTTATGACCTCTTTGTGGTATTAAAGATAGTTCAAATATTTAAAGAAGAGTTTTAAATACCTCGAATATTATTGTGCTACAGGAACTGTTACAGCAGCGTCTCCGTAAACTTCACAAGCTTGCGTGGCATTCTTCCAGCCCCGACTTATTCTCACAAATAAATAATGTGCCTTTGCTAGTTTAAATCAGCAGCAAGAAATTAGCACAATTTACCTTTGCGACTACTTACAATGTCAACCACGAACTCTTTGAGCAAGTTGTCCGGCCTAACGATGGTAAAACAAACTATTCCCAGCAGTCTTTTAGCCACAGGGAAATTACGTTTCTTATACTCTTACTTCTGAGACATAAAATTCTATTGAAATATTACAATAAATAAAAGTGAGGTGTTTATTACGCTGGTTGAATGGTTTGCTGTCTCGTTGATATTTTATGTTATGGGATTGCAACATTTGTTCTTGGTTCGTGGGTTATCTTCGTTTATATTCGTTTGTGTTAATGTTGTATGCTCGATTACATGGCCTCAGTGACTCTTGAACGACAGCCATCGGCGAAATGGTAAGTGCCAAAGAGTGACGAGGACATTTAAGCTAACTTTTTCAGTGATCACAAGTGAAATGACAACGAAATATATAATGGCTCACTTATGGATACATAAGCTTCGTAAGTCTATATTTATCGTACCTCTTAGTCACCAAGCTATACAAACTAACAATAGTGAGTATATGTAAAGTGAATTGTACATCGACTTATACAAGTATTCATAAATTTCGTAGGACAAAAAATTTAGTTGGGCTCGAAACTTTGTGCAAATTTATTACAGTGCTCAGCAAAGCAATACAAACACTGCTTACGACACATACTTGTATTATGGTCTGCACTTTTCGTTTTGAGCTTCTAAGACGAAGTTGGGTACAATGCTGGCATGTACATGGATTTCTTTTATTTTCGTTATGGTGGTAATATGATAAAGAAAGTTTGCATATATTCGCCATATACTGTGCCAAAAAATACCACTCGCCCATTCTTATCCCTCCAGAAATCAAAAGGCGTCAAGCCCAGCTTAATATAGTAGGATCAAAGCCTATTATTCTTTGAATATATGTAACGGGTCTTCCAAGAAATAGTACTTTTTTTCAATAGCCATTCTTCGACAAATCACGCGTAAGGAATGTCAAGCTGTCGTTTAATTTTTGTTTAGTATTGGTTGGCATTTCAATGGAAAGACTAACGCCCGAACAATTTAAAAAAAAACGTTCAATTTTATTGCAAAATTCAAATTGAGAGTAAGCATTCATTATTGAATAATATTCGAGATCGTGTCCAGCACTTAGTAAAAAAAATATAGCAGCAAGAGCTGAGAGTGTACACGAAGACTGAGGAGAGTCGATTTGGCGCTCTTCGCAGCAACGCGGATTGATTTATGGAACGACAAGATTGTAAACTGAACAATCAAACAACTCAAAAACAGCTTTTGCAAAAACTAAAACCATTCGAACTTCCCCAGCTACATCTCTCTGCTTTATAGACTCTCGAAAAGTTTCAGCAAGATAAGCAAATTTTGTGCAGCGATGAGGCCAATTTCTGAATCATTGGGTATGTAGAGCTGTAATTTCATCAAGAAATGAAATGTGGTTTGTAGGCCGGTGAAATCATCGGCCCATATTTCTTCAACAATGATGCCAGTGAGAACGTAACCATCAATGGCTACCGTTTTCGCGCCATGATAGCTGAGTATTTGATACCTGAAATTGAAGCTCGTGATTTCGGTGACATTTAGTTTAAACAAAACGGTGCCACTTCCAACACATCGTATCAATCAATGGATTTATTAAGAAAACGCTTCGGTGAGCAGATAGTTTCACG
The DNA here is from genome assembly GCF_023373825.1 of Bactrocera dorsalis. Taxonomy (NCBI): domain Eukaryota; kingdom Metazoa; phylum Arthropoda; class Insecta; order Diptera; family Tephritidae; genus Bactrocera; species Bactrocera dorsalis. Next base: position 39,608,868 of record NC_064303.1, read on the forward strand.
TTTTGGGACGGTCGATTGGCTAGTAAGTTCGTGTATACTTTTCCCTGTGGGGAGATATTAAGGCTTAAATTTGTACGGAAAATTACGCTTCGCTTCAGGCCTTGGAGCAAAACATCACGCATGTCATTGACCAGTTACCAGTCGAAACGTTCGAACGAGTCATCGACGATTGCACTCAACGGATGGACTGTCTGAGACTTAGCCGCGTCCAATATTTGAATGAGATAATCTTGAAGAAATAACTGCCAAATAATGTTCTTTCGAATGATAGTAAATATTCCCCATTAAATTTTAAGTTTCTGTCTTTTTTTTTTAAGTAGGAAACCTCGAAATAGATCACTATTTATAAGTATGTATATATTTTTCTAAACTTCCTGTGTTCCAAGGCCTCAATAATGAAATGTTTATTAACTAATTAAATGTTAGAAATTGGCAGGTCTTTCTAGTTTGCGGCTCTATTGAGGATTCCAATCTAATGCTGTTCTTTTGATGCTATTATAAAGGTTCTTTGAAGAAGTAAATAAAATATCTAACAAATATGTAAGCGAAGATTTCGCTAGAAGCTTCTATTTGCACTTATTTTTATTGGTAGCTGACATACCACAAAACATTAGATATAATTGGGAACTAAGGTTACTATCTGGTTAAGTCAAGAAGATATAACCCCTGTTCTCAGATATCTACGAAAAATTCGAAGGTATAATACGAGATTTGGAAATATTTATTCTTGGTGTTACTTGGTTCCATTTTTAATTGCTATTTTATGATTTCCACGAAATCAATTGCCGTACGAAGAAGACCAACGTTGTTTGCGGATTTACAATATTTAGTTATGTAAAAGTAAAGAAATATTTGTATGATATTAATAGCTATAGACATAGTACTATGTATTAGTTATCTGTTTAACAGCAATTGCTGTTGCTGCATAACATAAATTGCCATATCGAGCCGCATTCGTTGCTTCGGTGAACTGCATGAAATGCCAGGAAAACAGCTCAAGTTAGAAGTAGTTAAACTTTAAATAAGGTCAGCAAACATTTCAATTTAGAAATATACAGTGATATGTGCAGTAGGGTGTCTGTTATTTCATACATTATGTACTTTACTTTTAATTTAAACCATGTCTAAAACATTTCTCGCTTAACATTTAAAACATTAATTCTGAAAAAGTGATATTCTAATTTAACCCTCTATAACGTATGGTAGACCACAGGCAACAAACCGTTTCACCTTTCTAAATTCTACTCGTAGTAATTTTTTTCGTCTTGTCAAGCAATGTAGAATGTAGTCTACACTCCATTCCTCTAATCAAGCATAAGCTAAACAAACTAAGTGCCGTTACTTTTTTCCAATGAAGCTTTTTCTTCAGTGAAAGTCGGGCACTGGCCTCAATGTGCGGAAAAAAAATCCGATGCAAAATCCCGAAATGTGCCGCGTTCACTCACACGGTGTGTGAAAAGTGCGGGTTAGCTTTATGCTATACCAAAAACAATAATTGTTTCAAGAACTTTCATTTGTCCTGAAGGATTTCCATTTTACTCATAATTTTGCCCACTTTCTTTATCACTGTTACTCATTGTTTCCTGTAAGCTGTACACTCCCTTTTTTTGTGTTATATGTGTTATAAATAAAAAGTAAAAAAAAAAATAATAATTTCTGTATATTTTTCCCATAAAACTAACCGATTCCACTAAAAATAGTTAATTTGGAGGTTTTGAGTTATAGAGGGTTAAAATTGTCACTTTACCAAAATCTTTTAAACGTTGAACAGGATATATTGTATTAAACTTGCCACGAAGTTTGTGACCATACAAAGTATACATATGAACAATTGATCATCGTGGCCAGCTAAGTCATTTTATTCATGTCCGTCTGTACACACGCGAACTAGTCCCTCAGCTTTTGAGACATCGGCCAGAACTTTTGCACACGTTCTTTTATCACTAAACCCCTGCTTCCTTTAAAAGATATATGCAGTTAAAGTTATACATCAAATGTACTCAGCATTAGAGATGAGCGATATTGCGATTTTTAAATCACTGTGATTTCAGTGATTGCTATTTTTAAATCACTGTGATTTTATATTGCTATTGCGATCGCAACTAAGTCGACGTTCAAACGTCGTTGTTGTTGTTGTAGCGGCAGATTCTGCCAATTTGACACCGTTTGGCCGAATAAAAGTCCGGGTCTGTTCCACTTACGTAGACCCGACTGTCGTGGGAACGACGGAAACATTTTGTCGTTATTGGCGGCAAATTCTCTTTTGGCTCCTGTAACTCGAGTCAAGGTTTTCCGCCTTTCTTTTCACTACATTTTCGCAAATGTTGGAGCGGTTCGGCTACCTGACACTATGATGGTTTCACACATTTCTTAGAAGGAATTATCATTAGTGTGGTTGATAATTTGTTTGTTTAGAATACCCGCTTTTAATATTTTCAAGACCAAATAATTAACGCGAGTTTCCTATTCTTTGGGAAAATATTAAAAACTCGTAATTTTTTTATTCCATAATTTTTTCTGAAATTAATTAGTTACAATTCTTGTTTTCATCACAAAAAGCTTTCAAATTTGGTTTTAACAATAAGTAAAATTAAAAATTTTATTAAAACAAATTAAAATATTCCATTTTGATTATATTTCATCTACCACTTCAAACATCACACTTCACTTCTTTTCCTTGATACATTTCCTGCCATTATTAAAAATTATAAGAACGTCACACTCAAAACTTCAAACCGCTATGAAGAAAAATATCATATACGATATATACAATACCTTGAAGAAAGTTGTTACTTTTCTGCTATTTGCTATTGTGATCGTAATTCACAGGTTTGAACTGCTATCGTAAATCCCAGCAATTCAGTTTCGAACTGCGATCGCAATTCACAGGTTCGAACTGCGACCACAGTTTCGAACTGCGATCGCAATCGCAGTTCATAGAAGCGAACTGCTATTTATAAAAAGTGATCGCTTTTGCGATTTGCGATTTTTCAATCACAGTGAAAAAATCACCGGTAGTGAAATATCGCTCATCACTACACAGCATACGTATAAGTGAGTTCTGCATTCTATGTTGCTCATAGGCCAAGGAGTACTATATGAATATTTGACACATAACATCAACTGCGTTTAACTTAAAAAAAATGTTAATCTTTTTCTTAAAGTTGTTGGTTTAATTTTTTGGAGACAAAATCATTACTGCAAAACATCAAATAAAATATATCGGAGAAGAAAATGGGTTTGGCACGATTTAAATTATAAATTAAGAGTTCCTTTACACTGGATCCTTTTATTTAAGGCAAAAACTATAACTTCATGGGACATGTGCAAACAAAAGTCTAACTAAACTGGGAAATACCGGACACCCTAATATGCATAAATACTCGTACATAGTCGAGGGAAACCAAATTTGAGTGCGATAGGCGTTACTGTTGAGGGGACTACTATAAAATTGGTCGGTAGATTTTGAAATTTAAATATTGGTACCAGCAAACCAGCGGTTTGAAGGTTTTAAAAACGTTCAGTATATATATATATATACTGCCAGTACAGGTGGAGAGTACTTGATGGCTGTTGTTGTTTGTGCTCAATGTTGAATGCCACAGAAGATTCTCCATCGAAAACTGGTAAAAATACATATACAAACTCACTTGTTAAAACAATGAAATCATTTCTATCTTGTAGTAAATTTTTTGGGTAGTTGGCTTTGACAACTGTCAGGCTAATAAGCTGTAGCGAGCATTGATAGGGCGGCGCTTAGCACAAATCGGTTATAGAGTCAATGTAAAAGTTGCAGTAGCTAAATAGCGACAATTGTACGACGAACATTTAATTGGAATGGAGGTACCAAGGCAACAAAAAAATTCATTTACATTAAAATCGATCTTCAAGAATTTATTGTTAGTGGGGCCTACATACAAACTTCAAAGACAGTTTCATACGTAGTGCTAAAAAAATTTTGCGTACAAAACCACCAACTAATTGAGGCGAGGGCTGTGGAAGAACGATATCGCAAAAGGAGGAAAGAAGAGTGCTGCGAAGAAGTTTGTAACCACTATATCTTTATTTTTATTTTCGTAATCACTATGCACATATAAGTTGAGATAATTTAGATGGGCAAACCACACATAATAAAAATATCCGTGTCACTCAAGTTTATAATAAAAATGTAATTTATTGTTATAGTCTTTAACTTTGTACAATGTTAATTTAAAGTTAAATTATATGTAAAATGTTTTAAAATTTTAATTTCGAATTATTAAATAATGGGGATCACAGTGACAATTGCAGCGCGCGGGATTGGTGTCGAAAAACGAAAAGTTGATGTGCGGTGCAGTATCGAATCCAAAAAAATCGGGTGGGGCTGTGCCGGGGCACACGGCCGTTGGTTTTAACGTGAAACGTCTATGTTAGCGAATCGCTTTTAAAGTAAAAGATTGAAATGAAAACAAGCACGTTGAGGTCGAATTGACAAGGTACGCCGTAGTATATTTGAAGGAAATATAGTTCCTCGTCGTGAACATCATAGATTATATTGATCGGAGATGAGTTCTGTCCCGGAGCAATATCCAAACATTGTTCCTCATTCCATAGCAAAGTTTGTTGTCGAGCCAGCAGGATTTCAGATTCTGGGGCAAAGTTGGGGTCGACAGACTTAATCTGAAATTCGAGCCCAATATAATCGTCCATATCTTTGTCAAACACACTCCAGTCGATCTTTATGTCGTAGCATTTGTACAGCGGTTGGGTTACCAAATAACGCAGCCAGGCCTTGATAACTGATCTACGTACGAAACCACTCAAGTAATTCGATTTATGAATGAGTCTATTTTTTATGTTGACATTAAAAGCAAAATTGTCGTCTATCCGCCTCGGTAATTGCTGCACCATGTTGTTTACATCGACAGGTACATTGACTAACTGGCCGACTATACCATAGTTACCTTCGTAGCGTAATCGACGAATTTGCATAAATGGTAATCGCGGTGAAATAAATCGAATGCTGATCGGGTCAAGCAGCGGCAGTCCGCTCGGCTTTGGAGGATAAAGAAAACCATTTGAGCGCGTTGGGATTTTATTGGCATCTATCGATTTGCTACAGGTACTGCATAAGCGAAATTCCGTCACATTTTCCTGGGTTAATTTTGTTTGAAGGAAAGAAATGTTGCGATGTTTCACTTTCTTTAAGTCTCTTTCAAACCAAAGTCGATCAAAAACACTGCAAGATAAACCAAACGGATTGGCTTCAAATACCGTTTTGAAGCGTTTGCCCGCTGAACGCCAATGATTTTGCATTGCTTCACTTCTACTGATATTGACATCTCTCAATTCCGTGGCAAGTCCAATAGATATATCGATCGTCTGTTCGTTCGTTATGTCCATAAGTATAGGTATTCCAGTGGTAGAGGTATTCGCGAGCTCGGCAGCAGCAGCTTTGCGACGCTCCCGAAACCGTCTCGCTCGCACGACGCCGGACATTGGGGTACTTATGCGTGGCCCATAGCCTCCTCTTTGTAACGATAGCCGTAGTTTATATTTCTGGTTGGCTCTTGCACGAACTGTTATATATTTATTATCACTTTCTGGTTATTTTAAATACAAATACTGACCAAATTACACTTATTTTTGTATAAATCAATTGGTTTAAATAAACTTGACAAACACACGAAAGAATCACCGCGTTATATAGTCGGTTTGGCACTAGGGATGGCAAACTCGATTCCGATTCTACTCGAGAATCGAGTTTTCTCGTAAAATACTCGAGTTTTCGGAATCGATCTTCAGTAGTCGGAGTCGATTAAGAATCGATTCTTGACATTCGACTTTACTATTAATTAAGTGACCAGTTTCAAGTTATAAGCTTAGTATCCAGCTCTCAAGAAATGTAAAAACTTCATATAAAAAAACGCTTAAGAAACGGTCAAGAAACTTTCCTACGATAAATTTACTAGTAAATGTTCAGGAGAGCGGCTTTTCCGAAAACGTGCACCAATTTTCACAGGAAATGTCTTAAAATACTCGTTTTTAGTTCTACTTTACGATTATGTATGGCGCGTGCCTTTAAAATCAATATTTTCTTTGTTTTTATCAAAAAACATCGTATATCCCGAAATGACAAATTCACTTTTACACTTTACACGTCATTAGATGTTAAAATTATACTTTCTATAAGTTATATACGCGTAATTATTGATGTTGTTTAGTTAAACAATAACAGAAATTGGTTTTTATGTTATTTTTATAAAAATATGAAAAACTTCACAATCACTTCACTTTAACAAAAATGGCAAGGTTATGTTCGAAATTATGGTATCACTGTTGTAAATTCGAATGGCAACTATTGATTCATGCACCCTGTACCTTATTTATAAACAAAACAATATAAATGTTTTTAACTATTTTTGTGTTTATTTAATCGATTTGAATTATTCATTCAATTTATGCCTTGTGATTTAATAAATAAATTTTTGTCCTTTTAATTTAAAATCGATTAGAATCGAAAGAATCGATTTTTGCCCCCGGATAATCGATTCTTAGAATCGAAAAATATAGAAAAATAGTCAGAATCGAGAATCGATTATGTAACCAATTTTGCTATCCCTATTTCGCACAGTTAACGGGAGGCATACTCCCTCGCCGCCCCGCTCGACCCCGACACAAACTCAATGTCATAACAGCGATCTGACTATATAAGCGAAATATTCATACCACATTTTTGTTTCTAAGGCTAATAGTTTTTTAATTATTAAGTTACGATAATACAACCCTTTTCGTTACGGTCCACTTTTTAAACCTGCTACCCGTATGTTTCGCGGCGATTTTAAAGACGTTTCACGCCAAAAATTTCAATAACATTGCAGGGGGGATGAATTGCCTTGATATTTACTAGATTCTTTATAATATATAAAATGAGCACTTGCCATAGCTGCAAACTCGAAGGGAGCAAGGAACCCGTTCTACACTTCCTCTGTGAGTGTCCAGCTCTATTACGAGTCAGACATCAAAGCTTAAGTGTATAACTCGACAAAAGATAACGAATGTGTGTAGATTCATTGAGGATATAAAATGAACACAACAAAGAAGCACTATATCAAAATATTAGATCTAGCGCTATACTTTTCAAAGGTATAGTAGAAGTATAGTAAAAAAAACAGAACCTTAAATTACGATATATTCTTTTTAGAATTTATAACTCTCTTCAAAAATTTTCACTGTGCGAAATCGCTAAGGCTTTGCGACTCATACACGTTATAAAGTGCCATCGATGATGGGGAGGGACTAAAAAATATAATCAATTACTTGTAGCATTGTAAACCTTAACTTAAATCTAATGACATCAAAAAATTTCAGCAACAAATGGAAAAGCTTATTACTATTATTATTGCATTCACTTTTGCCAAAAAAGCAAAGCGATAAATCAAGTTTTATTAGGCGCCAACGAGCCAACTTTCGTACTCAATTGACGGGTTTATGCATATTGCAAGCGCGCTTTACACATCATCAAATTGAATTCACAGATATGGTAGATATTTTTTCGGGTTCACTAAATTGTTTATTTTTTCAGTAAAACTATTTATCCATACTTGTGCCAAATTAATGCGATTCTGCCTATTATTTTTCATATTCGACCGTACAAGCAGCCAAAGTGGCGTTGCCCTTTAGCACCGAATCAATATTATGACCGGCATAGTTGGGTAGATGTAAATCATCGGTCGGCATGAGACAAACTGCAACTGCAAGTATACTTACAACTTGAAACTAAAGACACCCAGTGAGGCCGGCACGACCGTACGAGATTTTGTTTCGTTCTTGTCCCGATAACGACTGAACGATAGAGCGTAAGCATTCGTGTGAAGTTAGCACACAATTGTGCTATGAAATGCTGGACACTGGTTTAAATTGGCCATTGCCGTTTGTTCTTCGGCACACATGCGTGCACAAAATTTTACTATTTGGATACTTGGCTTAACCCGAAGTTGTGAACAATATCTGCATATGTGCCTGTCTTTGTTGCAACCTTACGTACTCACCAAAGCCAGAATGAATTTTTTTGACGTCTGGCTCACTAAAATTATGGATGGAATAGCTTTTCTCCCTGATTCCTTCCCTTCTTCCTCTTTTGATTTGGCAGTTTTCCAAACTATAGTTTACAACAATCATATTTTATAACTGTTTATGGAGCAAGATTCAAAGTCGTGGACTACCACCGCTTAATTCACTACTTAATTAACTTATTTCGAAATGTATTCAATTATTAAGTGTTAAACTTCTGCCACATATTTTTAAAGAAATATAATTTGGTTTGATTTTATAAGTTCATAATGAGTACAGTTGCATTAAAATAAATGAGAACAAAACCCTCCTGTTAAGTGACATCAGACAAACAGACCAAAAGTACTGACAAAATAACTAAACAAGGGGATAGTCAGCTATGAAAGAAATAACACGCACATCAACAATAAATATATAGCATAATCTGACAGCTAAATCAAAAGCAAAATATAAGAGAGAATAAAGTACATGCATATGTAGTGAATTAGGAAGGAAAGGATTTAAAATAAGAAACCAAAACGATTCCTAATACCCACGCTTCTAAACTTTATCAATTTATACTGTTGATAATCGAAATATAAACAACAGGCCAAATCTTACTAGCTTTCCCTGTTTTTCATTTTATAGCGAATATGAATAATAACAAGTCAATAGGCCATGCCAGCGTATTTTTTTTATTATGTAAGCAAATGTAATTTTTTAAATGGCTTCAACTATGGTTTTTATCCATCATTCTCATTGGCACTTTTTATTCCGATAAATTTTTGTACCAGAGCAATCTCTTGACATTTGGTTTGTGAAATAGAAATGAAATTGTGTTAAATGCGTTTACATGAGAGAAAAAGTGGAAGGGCAGTATTCCTATAATGTATGATGGTATGAAAAATAAATTAACTAAAATATTAAATACATTTACTTTAAACAAAAAACAGTAAGACTTTGTCTTAATTTTAAAATTTTTAATTTAATTTATTTTTCAAAATCTATGTCGTCCCTTTCAAAATAATCCTCTTTAGTGCCTATAAACTTGTGCTAACGTTTTTCCAATCTTTAAAATACTTCTTAACCCTTTGTTTTCATTTTCCATATTAGTGGTGGAAAAAAATCAACTGACTTGTTTTGTTTCCCTTTAGTGCTAAATAGTCATAAATTGTAAGAAAATTAAAAATAAAATACTCGTAATCATTATAGGTTTTACAGCCCCCCAAAAATTGTACGATATATCGTACAAAGTTCACAAAAGGAGTAAACATCTTTTTATATCTGCTTATGTCATTTATTTATATTTATGAAATAAACAAAACACATTAACAACGCAAACCTTAAAATATTTTTAATATTTTACTTAAAAAGGCTTATAAATAATTATAAACTTTATTAAAAAATTTATTAAATTATTTATATAAAGAATACTAAATTAAGGGAGGTACAATACTATTAGCGATGTATGTAAGTTTGTGGAAAAAAAAATATATATATGTATCGTAAGAATATTAGTTTAAACTTTTATGATAATTTAAGAAACAGTTGTTTTCTTTTGAAATTCACAAATGAATCTTACACTTAGTGCATATAAAATATGTACGTCTACGACATCCTATGTTCTTGCACCTCGTTTGACTTGTTTTGCCGTCATGAGCAGGAAAATGGTCAACCCGATCTTCAGACACTTCTTTTTGCGGTTGTGTTTCATATCTGAAAATAAAGAGAGAAATAAATATATTTTTTTAAATTGCATAAATGTAGTATTATTATGAAAATTGATCAATACCTTCTTACTTTACTGCTTGGTCTAACGTCGGAGTTTATTATAGACATTGGACGCCCTCTTTTGCGAATAGTTGCCGCTTTCTCAAATAAAACAAGCCTGTTTGCAACTATCATCCTAAAATCATGCAGCTTCATTATGTCCTTTGTGTGAATATTATGTCTATTGCAATCCTTTTTGTATATAATCCAAGATACCAATGCGAAATCAATGAAGTGCGAAGTGATGCGAAGTGTCCATTTAGAAGACTTCAAAAAAATTCTATAGTAACTTATTAACTGGTCCAGCAAATCGACCCCACCCATCGATTCGTTATATTCCTTCACAATATTCGGTCTTTTCACTTCTATTGTTTCTTTGGTCTTTTTACAAAATCGTTTAGCAACATCTTGTTCCCCAATCGCTACAAAGTTAGAGGCTAAGTAAATAGGCTTATTATCCAGCCATTTTACAATGCAAATTTTTCCATCCGTGCTTACCAAACAGTCAGACGATCCTCTTCCTTGCTTCAGAAGATCTTTATCAGATACAAATTTAGTCCGACCAAATCTGTTAACCCGAGCTGTTCCTGCCGCATTTATATTCCTTTGCAATAATATTTCCAGTAAGTTATAGGAATTGAAAAAAATGTCGAAATACAGATTATGCCCAGATTTAGTCAACCTTTTACATAAATGGAGAACTATTGCGGAAGAAAAGCTTACCGTGCGGACTAAATTCTCGTCGAGGTTAGTATTTTTGCCTTGATATAACTCGAATTCATATGGAAAACCTGACTTTCCACACAGGACGTAATTTTTAATACCCCAGGAATTGGGTTTACCCTTTTGGTATATTTTGCAAGACAATTTTCCTTTAAATGGAATAATTTGTTCATCGATACATACATCTTCTTCCACAGGTTCCTCTTGGCAGCGTTTTCTTATTGTTTCAATTAAAGGACGAATTTTGAAAAATTTGTCATTGCAATTAGGAGGAATCAACAGATTGTTAATGAAATGTAGGTTTAGGCGTAACTGTCTGAAGCGTTTTAACGACATTGTGTTCTTAAAAAGCTCTATCGAAAATGTAGGATCCCAAAATGTTGTCATCCTACCGAGCCGCATGCAACCCATGGCTATTTGTAATCCAATTAACATTTTCATTTTTCAATTTCGAGCTGGTTTGAAACCCGAACTTTATTTTGGACAGCGTATAAATTTGTATAGAATGTCGTTTTCTCAAAAAGTTCGTCAGGGAAAAATTGTTCAAAGTATTGTTAGGGCTCTAAAATATTTAATACTTGTTGAAAATCTGGTTCAAAATGAAAGCCAGATCCATTAAATTTCCTTCGTCTCCATTTAATTTCCGCTTTTGAGGTTAATACCAAAATTTGCTCAGATAATATGTCTCCTTCCAGCTCTAAATCCTCATCAATAACAATGTCATCAACATTTTGTACGTTCAGTAAGCTCACGTTGTCTACTAAAACTGAGGAACTATTATGTATTATCTCATCAATAATTATTTCATCATCTGAATGAAGTTCCCCCATCAACTCTTCATTATTTGCTTCGCATGCTTCATGGTCATCCTCCAAATCAGGAACATTTGGATCGATTTCATCCAAAATTTCCAAAATCTCTTCCTCTGTACAAGGCTTCATTTTACAAAATGTGCTATGCATATACTTGCGCATCCAATCTCTGAATGATTTAAAATTTGTGTCATAAGTAAAATTTCACATTAACAAGAGCGATTGCTTGTCATACTTCCAAGAAAAATTCGCGTTTAAAATTGAGTTGAACATAACGATGCAAATGCTGCTAAGTCACAACCGTTCGTGAATTTGTGCGATTTATCGACCAAATAAATTATGTGCGATATGTTGTACATTTGAGTTGCCTAACTTTGTACGATATATCGTCCACGTCTTTTGAGCAAGCATCTATTTTATTTATGTGGATAATTTTTAATTACTATATTTTCTTAATGATACAATATATATTACTTTAACAAATATGCCTTAAATTTCATCATACGTTTTCAGCAAAAATTTAAAAAAAAATAGATTTTTGATTGTACTTTAAAGAAAATGAAAATTTACCAAAGGGAGCTTGCGACGAATTCATTTTCTTTAAACATTTTATATGAAGGAAATAAAATTTTGTATTTCCTTAGGTAGCGAATAGTTCAAAAAAACATAAGTTGACTTTTCTTCACAAAAACAGTGCTCAACTTCCCCAAAAAAAAATTTATAAACTAGCGGAAAAATTTGTACGATATATCGTACAAAGTTACGCAAAGGGTTAAAGCCAATTGATTCAGAATGGTTTTCCCGGAACGGTCGGTTGGTCCTGCTGAATAGCACACAGAGTTAAATGAGGCAAAACACTCAAATAGTATTCCTCGTTGACAGTCTGGCCGGTCGAAGAAAACTGTTAATATAACCTCGATTTTTGATATTTTTTGACTTGCTTTTTCGGCTTAGTTCACCTTTGCCTTTATCTTCCCTAGATTGATCGTCTGTTTCCGGGTAGTAATCATAAATTCAAGACTCATCACCAGCAATAATATATAAACAATCATGCTTTCCCTTTTCTTAGACCCGAACGATCTTTCAATATGGCTTTACTGATCCTTTCGATATTCCAATGATGACAGTAAGATTTCTGACTGTTAATCTCAAGCACGAATTCCTTTTTTTTATTGAAGTGTTGATCATCAGTTGATGGTGATGGCCGTCCACGACGTGGTTCGGTGTCAACGCGTTCTCGACCCTCTTTGAATAATTTGTATCAATGAAAGTACTTACTCGCGACAAACACTTATCACCGAAGTTAACGTAATTAGTTAGAACGCATAAAAATACTAATATCACAAGCTGCGTATACTGACATTATCAAACAACATTTTTCGTAAAAAACTTAAGGTATAATCCTTCAACTAATTTACTTTCAATTAAATTAAAAAAATACATGCATATCTGCCTATGCCTATGTCTATGTCATTATAATTTAATAATGAAATATTGTGTGATATAATATTTTGTGAAGGTAGTGTAACTATTTTCTTTCTAAGTAACAATTGCTGTGCGCAAAAACTCATATGGTAAACAGTGCCATCTTAAAAACTCAAGTGCTAAAGAACAGAACATATACATAAGTATTATGTGCGAGTCTTGTACATTTTCAATGTACATATGTACATATCTACATTTTTGTACTATAGCTATAAGGAACGAAAAATCTTGTATAAATTATTCGTATAGTTGAGTAAATATATACACTTAATACATAATCTATTATATAGTACACTGGAACTGAGTTTTGGACACCGTGAGAAGGAGGAAACAACTGAGCCGAGATGGCGATGTGAATTTGTATTGTCGTGCATGAAAACACCAGTACATGCATATGTATATAAATAGTTTTCATTTACATGCTTCTAATATAACACACATGTACCCTCAAATGCTCCTCTAGAATTGGTTCGAAATATATTGTATTTAAACAGAGACAATGCGCCTATGCATATGCTAAGTAAAATAGAGCAAGCCTACATTTGACATTAGAATCTGTATGACAAAGCGACAAACTTATATGGAAGTTTTAATTGAATACCAATTCCTTACATACATGTTCGCTTGATTAGAAACTTTTCTGTTGCATTATTTCAACTGCATTGAATTTGGAGTATATTTTTTCATATTACATATTTTGCAAATTAAAAAGTATTTTCTTGAAAGATCACGCGTTAGTAGTGCAAAGGTGTAGTGTTATTTTTGTTTTGTATTGTTTGGCATTTTATCATTGAGAGACTTACGCCTTAACAACATTTATAAATCGTTTAACTTTATTTCGAAAATTCTCGTTTTGTAAATAATCGCTTTGTAAAAAATGTGTTTCACGCGATTCGCTGAAATTATGGTCTACATAATCGGACTACTGAGAGTACTACAGGGTAGGCCATTTAAAGTTGACCCATCTGGCAACGCTGTAACTTTTAACAGCGCTGACAAATCGGCTAATGTCATACCGCGTTAGAAGCGTCATTCGAAAACAATTTATACCATGGAACAGTACACTCCAAAAGAACGCGCTGAAATTGTTCAGCTTTATATTCAAAATAACTTTTCAATTGTGCAAAAAAAATAAAGTGAAAAGTGCTCCAGTTAAGAACACAATTAAGTCTTTATACGCAAAATTTGTGAACACCGGTAATCTCAGTAATGCCAGTCATGCATCCAGACAACGCACAAGACGTTCTGATGAAAATATCGAAGCTGTACGAGCCAGTATTGAGGAGACTCCATCGACATCGAGTTATCGCCGCTCTCAGGAATTAGACATCTCTCGCACCACTCTCCGACGCATAATTCATAACGATTTGAAGATGTTTCCATATAAAATTCAAATGGCACAAAAACTAAACCCAGCTGATTATCCGCGACGCCTTAATTTTGGCAAATGGGCAAATGGGTCAACTTTAAATGGCCTACCCTTTATTTACAACACCATCACCCCTTTTGGTTCCCATTTATTATTTCATAATATTCGACCGAATAGACCACGTCCAGCACACAGTAGCTGAAAGTGTACACAAAAACAATGGAGAATCGATTCGTCACCGTACGCTGCAAATCGTAATGACGAATGGGAACGAATTGGCGCATTATACGTCGAGATATCAAATTGAAATCGTACAAATACAGATTATGCTTGACTTACTCAATCGACATCGCTGCGCTCTTAAAGATATCCAAGAGGATCCGACGTTTTTCAGAAAAATTTTGTTCACCGATGAGGTATATTTCTGGCTCAATAGGTACATATGTAAAAAAACAAGAAACTTCTCTGATCGCCATTCACTTGGGAGTGGTCAGAAACGAATCTTTTACATATGGCTCAAGCAGCTCATGACATCCGCTCTTTGACCAAGTATCCTCTGGGTGGTCTGAAAGCATCCGTTTGAAGGCGAGCTAAAGTGAGAAGGCGAAACATTTCCTCCGCAGGGTAGTGCTGTGAGTTTGGGACCCGCCACGTAAAAAACCCATCCAACGCAAAGAAACAACAAGACTCGGACGAGTGACCCCTTTTTAATGACGACCATAGCAAAGGAATTCAAGATTACGATTTCAGGGCATGTACTTTGAATGTCCAGTCCCATAACTGGGAAGGTGTCGCTGCGCAGCTGGTTGATGTCCTCGTTGGAGTGAAGGCTGTCATCACCGCCGTCCAAGAAATGCGATGGGCGGGACAAGGGCTGAGATGAGTAGGTCCTTGTGGCATATACTACAGTAACCATATAAAGGAGCGCAAGTTTGGTGTAGGATTCGTGTTGGGATAGAGACTCCGTCGCCGAATACTATCATTAACTTTGGAGAATAAACGTCTAGCCACAATCCGCATCAAAGCGAAGTTCCTCAACATATCGCTGATCTGCACCCATGCCCCACAGAAGAGAAGGACGCTGTGGCAACAGATGATCCATGAACGCTTGGAGCGAACTTATGAGAGCTGCCTTGCCACGATGTCAAAATCGTGCTTGGTGACTCTAACGCGCGGGTGGGCAAAGAAGGTATTTTTGCCACTACGGGCGGTAAATTCAGCCTCCACAAGGAAACACCCCCAAATGGGCGCGAAATATGGTTGCTAGATTTCAGCATAAGAAAATTCAACAACCCACCTGGCTGTATCCGGATCGAAAAACCACCAACCAGATCGATCATGTTGTGATAGACGAAGACACGTCTCCAGTGTTTTAAATGTGCGTGCGCTCCGAGGTCCTAACGTCGACTCGGACCAATACCTATTTGCAGCAAAGATTCTGACCCGCTTCTAAGCAGCAGAAAAAAAACGCAAGGAAGGTCGACGTCGAGAAGCTGCAATCACAACTCTCGGCTTGCACACATGCTCTCTGAGAAAACTCGTCAACAACTCGGTATAAGGGAACTGTGGAATGCAATTTCAACCTGCTCACGTAAAACTGCAATCGAAACCATTGGTTTTCTGAAAATGCAAAAAAACAGCTGGTACGACGAGAAGTGCCATGTCGCACCGGAGAGAAAACAGGCTGCCTAACTCGCAACGTTACGATCGACCACAACACGTGCGGGATGGGATAAATACCGAAAGTTGAAGAGGGAAGCGAGACGCATTTGCAGACAGAAAAAGAAAGAGGCCGAAATGCGTGAGTATGAAGAGCTCGATAAGCAGGCCCACAGGGGTAATGCTCGAAAATTCTACGAAAATATGCGGCGCCTAACTGAAGGTTTCAAGACCGGAGCATACTCTTGTAGAACCCCCAAATGTGATTTAGTCACCGATGCCCAGAACATACTTAAATTATGGTGGGAACACTTCTGCAGCATGCTGAATGGCAGTGTACGCACCCGATTACCCGATTCTCCAATCAATTACGATGGAGCAGACGATCCACTGCCCGACCATGAAGAAGTTCGAATAGCATTTACCCACCTAACGAACAACAAAGCAGCGGGGGCCGATGGATTGCCGGCCGAGCTATTCAAACACGGCGGCGAAGAACTGATAAAGAGCATGCATCAGCTTATTTGTAAAACATGGTCGGACGAAAGCATGCCCAACGATTGGAAGTTAGGTGTGCTATGCCCAATCCATAAAAAAGGAGAACCCACAATCTGCGCCAACTACCGTGGGATTTGCCTCCCCAACATCGCATATAAGGTTCTATCGAAATTAAAGCCCACCGTCAACAAACTGATTGGACCTTATCAGTGCGGCTTTAGACCTGGCACCAAATGTTGTAAAAGCGCAAAATCTTGAAGAAGACCCGTGAAAGATAATCGCCACATACCATCGCTTCGTCGATTTCAAATTAGCTTTCGACAGTACGAAAATGAGCTGCTTTTATGCTCCGATGTTTGAATTTGGTATCCCCGCAAAACTAATACGGCTGTGTAAACTGACATTGAGCACCACCAAAAGCTCCGTCAGGATCGGGAAGGTCCTCTCCGAGCCGTTCGATACCAATCGAGGTTTCAGACAAGGCGACTACCTATCGTGTGACAAATGGGTCTGGCAGTGAACGAGGGCAAGACGAAATATCTCCTGTCATCAAACAAACAGTCGTCGCACTCGCGACTTGGCTCTCACGTCACTGTTGACAGTCATAACGTTGAAGTTGTAGATAATTTCATCTGTCTTGGAACCAGCGTAAACAATACCAACAATGTCAGCCTGGAAATCCAACGCAGGATTAGTCTTGCCAACAGGTGCTACTTCGGATTGAGTAGGCAATTGAGAAGTAAAGCCCTCTCTCGACGAATAAAGACCAAATTCTAAAAGTCACTCATTATTCCCGTCCTGTTATATGGTGCAAAGGCTTGGACGATGACGTTGCGATTTTTCGAGAGAAAGTTCTGCGAAAGATTTATGGTTCTTTGCGCGTTGGACACCGTGAATATCGCATTCGATGGAACGATGAGCTGTATGAGATATTTGATAGCATTGACATAGTTCAGCGAATTAAAAGACAGCGGCTACGCTGGCTAGGTCATGTTGTCCGAATGGGCGAAAATATTCCAGCTTTGAAAGTATTCGACACAGTACCCGCCAGGGTAGCAGAAGAAGAGGATGACCTCAACTGCGCTGGAAGGAACAGGTGGAAATAGACTTGACTTCATTTAGAATATCCAATAGGCACCACGTACCTAAAAGAAGAAACGACTGGCGCGCTGTTGTTAACTCGGCTATAATCGCGATAGCGGTGTCTACGTCAATAAAGAGGAAGAAGAAGAAGCTTGATTGTTGTTACATATATCAGCCAATATTCAGGTTTATTATACTATACCAACATCTGTTTATGATTATTTCGTGGGCTCTGATCCTACAAGAGTATAAAATATTCGGTTACTCCCGAACTTAGTTTTTCCTTAATTGTTTTACATAAAGAAGAAAAACTAAAAACTACTGTTTATTTACGGAAATAAAAAAAATTTGGAATCAAGTACGTACGCAGTATTGTTTTGACGTTGGTATACCGCTAGAAAAAATCTATGAATCCACAAGTGATTACAGCAATCAGCTTTTAATGGAGTAAAAACTAAGGCAGTAAAAATATTTAATTTGTCATATTAAAATACGTACATATGTGCAATATGTTGAAAACTCTTCAATATAGTTACATGTAATAGGTCTTGTAGTTTAAGGTTCTTACATTTTTAAAAAGTTGGTTGTATTTTAAATTTTGAGATTTGGCTTAGCGTTGCAATGTAGGAACTCACAAATTTGTTATGACATTTGACAAATCTTCAAAGTGGCTTAAAGCGCCATTTGTGTTGTTTACATTAATTTATAATATTCATATTTGCTAAGAAATGAAATTAAATAGAGAACCATGAGTGTACTTAACTCAACTCGATAGATATAGGGTTATGTATATATAAAAGATCAGGATGGCGTGAAGAGTTGAAATCCGATTGACTGTCCGTCCGTGCAAGCTATAACTTGAGTAAAAATTGAGATATCTTGAGGAAACTTGGTACGCAGGTCCCTTAGTCTAACCATCAAATTCGTAGATGGACGTAATCGGACCACTGTCACGCCCACAAATCGCCATTAACAAAACCTATTAAGTGTCATAACTCAGCACTTAATTAAGATATAAAACTGTAATTTGGCACAGAGGATCGCAGTAGCAAGGGGCACCTGCGGATAAAATTATCTTAAAAGGTGGGAGTGGTCCCGTTCTCCAATAGGTATAATGCTCATATCTCCTTGTTGAAATGAACTCCAGTCGCCCGAACTAATTTAACTAAAAGGCCGCATTGAATACAACACTGTCCACATCAACATGTTAATTAGAAAAAAAAAAACAGGGCATCACTGATCATCTCCACACCAAACTGTTTTTGTTCCATTTTTCATTTTATACCAACGAGAAGGTGACGCTGTGCCGTTTTTTGTTCTACACAGTTCTAGAAGTCACGTTCGCCGCTACACACGGGCACCGCACCGTCTATTTAAAACTTTTTTAACTTTGCATCTTTTGCACCATCCGGTCATTTTATATAGAGATCATTCGTTTGTTATTTGGCTTTTACCCGGTTTATATACATTTAACTTTGGTTTGATAACGTTTAACCTTTTAGTATCGCTACATGCGAAAGAAATTGGTGTAGTGTGCTAATTGCATCAAAGAAGTTTTATTCAGTGCTATAACCTAAAAGTGATTAACCATCCAAACGTCCCATTTCTAAAGCTGTGTTGATACATTAATTATCATCTAAACTACCATAAAGTGTAAAAATATTCAATTCATTTGTAAACATATACAATTCATTTGTAAACATATACAACTCATTTGTAAACATATACAATTCACGTGTAAAAATATTCAATTCATTTGTAAAAATATACAATTCACTGTACGAAGACATTGTAAAATTTGCAAATTAAAGTGTGAAGTAATAAAGCTTATTTCGCTCAACAAGAGCGCAAAAGGAAAAGTTTACATTTTAAAATTGGAAGTGATGTTTGAAAGTTTGGCGCAGAAGCGAGATTTGAAAGGAATAAATTATAGTAAAGAAATAAATTATAAATTATTACTCTAATAAATGTAGGATGAGACTTATTTTATTCCAATAAAAAACTTTACAATTACAAATTACTATTTAAATATTACTTGAAAATACACTTGTTGTTTGTTTGACTGTCCGTTGTTGAATGCATGTTTTCTCGTCTTCTAGCGTTATAACGCTTCCAAGAACTCAACGCAAGCGTCCCAACGCTTCTAAGAACTCAATGCAAGCGTCCTAACGCTTCGCTGAGTTCTTGTTCCAGTCCATAGTTGCATTTTGTCTTCGTCGTGTTCAGTAACATAGTCGTGTTCAGTAACTTAGTCGTGTTCAGTACCCTAGTTGTGTTCAGCAACCTAGTTGTGTTCAGTACCCTAGTCGTGTTCAGTACCCTAGTCGTGTTCAGTACTCTACACTCGACACCACATTCGGCCATCCTGTTTTCATTCGTCCTCGAATGGTTGAGTCCATATCTTCATATATTCTGAGACAGTCGAAGTCTTTCTCGGCCCCTCGGTCTCACCCACTTTTTCTACTTCATATCTACCATGGTTAAGCTTCTTCGCTACCCTATACGGTCCTAAAAACTTTCCCTTCAATTTCAACCCGCTACCAAACTGTGTTCTCTTTATTGCTACCAAATCGTTTATTTTGTAGTTTTTCTCTCTCTGACGACGTGAATTATATGACTTCCGGTTTTCTTCCTGAATTTTTAAAACATTTTCTTTCGCTAGTTTTCGTACTGTTTCGCGATTTTCATTTAAGTCGTTTATAACCGTCTCTTCTAATAGGTCCTTTAGCTCTGGCATGTTGGCCATTCGCATGTCAAGTCCTGTTAATAACTTGAAGGGAGACTGTTTCGTACTCCAAGGAGGTGTATTGTTTATGAACTGTTGCACCTTTTCTACATGTTTATACCAATTAGTTGGGGTTTCTTTACACAACTTTGACAACATAGGTATAACGATTTTATGAATTCTCTCTACCTCTCCGTTTCCTCTTGGAACCCCCGTTGTTATTAGTAAATGTTGAATATTCTCCTTTTGACAATATTCTCTAAACAAATTTGATGTAAAAGCGGCCCCTCTATCAGAAATAATACGTCTTGGGTTACCGAATACAGCTGCTTGCTTTATGAGTCTATTTAACACTGCATCTACTCCTGTATTTTTAGTAGGGTACAACCACACAAATTTACTGAACGCATCTACCACCACCAATATATAATTGTACAACTTACTGGTCGTTTCTAGTGGCCCTTCGTGATCAATGTGATATGTTCCTAATGGTATGTCTTCTTTATCTATGCTGTTCAGGAATCCCTCTTTCTTTCCTGACTTAACTTCATTAACAATGCACTCAATACAGCTTCGGACTATCTGACAAACTTTACCCTTTACTTGGGGGATATAATACGACTTTTCTAACAGATCCTGAGTTTTCTTTATAGAGAAATGCCCTTGCCTGTGCGCCAACTTAATGATTTCGTCTTCCATTAGCTTCGGTACTACAATTAGTTCCTTTGCAGGATTTTTAAAAAGAATGTCAAATTTTATATAAAAGTCTTCGTATTCGTCTTTTTCTAGAACTTTACGCACTGCCTTTGTCCATTCGTCATTCAGTTGCGCTTGCTTTAGCCGAAACTTTAAAGAGTCTTCTAGCATTAAGCAGTACACCCTACTTAAAGCGTCAACGTGGACCATTCTGGATCCTGCTCTATGTTCGATTTCATAGTTAAAGTCCTGAAGAAACAATGCCCATCTCGCTATTTTTGGCGGTACGTCTTTCTTCTTAAGAGTCATCGTGAACGCGTTACAATCTGTCACAATTTTGAAGTGTATACCTAATAGGTATATTCTCCTTTTCTTTAAGGCCTCTATGATTGCCAGTACCTCTAACTCATACGCCGGATAATTCTCTTCCACCGGCTTTGTTTTCCGGCTCATGTATTGTACCGGATGTAAAAGCTGATCGTCCGAACTTTTTTGTAATAAAATTGCCCCATATCCCCATTTACTAGCATCTGTATGTACCTCAGTAGCTGCTTTTTGCGAAAATAACTGTAATATAGGCGCTTTTTGTAAATTAGCCTTTAGTTGTTGAAATGCCGCGACTTGCTCTTCGCCTAACTTGAAAACCGAATCTTTTCTTAGAAGGTCTGACAAAGGTCTAGCGTAGTCCAGTACGAAACGTCGGAAATATGACGTCAGTCCCAAAAACCTTTGTAACATTTTTCTGTCGGACGGAAGCGGAAACTTTTGTACAGCAGTCGTCTTTTCTTCCGATATTTTTATGGTACCATTTCCCACTATGTACCCCAGAAATTCAACGCTTCGTTGAAGAAATTGGAATTTTTGCCATTTAATCTTTAACCCGTACGACTCGCTAACTTCTAAAACTTCTCGTAGTTTTTCAATACCCTCTGCCTCGTCTATTGCGGGGATAATCAAGTCGTCCATATATGTAATTACGGTTCCCTTCTGGATTAGTGGCCGGAAAACAGCATTAACATAACGACAAAAGACAGCTGGTGAGTTTGAAATACCGAATGGAACAACACAGAACTCATATTGACCATTGTGGGTAACGAAAGCGGTAAATTTCCTAGATTGTGAATCTACTGGCACATGGAAAAATCCGTTCGATAAATCTAACGTTGTAAAAACTCGACCCTCTTGAAGGCTATCTAAGACATCGTCCATTACAACCATTGGAAAATTATCCCTTACAATTTTTTTATTTAATTGTCTATAATCGCAACATAAGCGTCTGTTTCCATCTTTTTTAGGATCTACTACTACCGGAGAAGCATAATTGGAAGAGCTTGGTTGTACTATTCCCTCTTTTAACCAATCTTCTATTTGTTTATCGACAAAACTACGGTCATCAATTGGTAAACGTTTTGGTCGCTGATAGACAGGAATTTCATCTGTCAAAACAATTTCCATCCTAATGGGTGATATGCTTTTACCAGATGATTTGTATTTACCAACTAAGCTTTTAACTTCTTTTGCTAATCCCTTACTCAAATGTCCCAAATTTACTGTAGTCTCATCCTTTCTTTCATTTAAACTCATCGCATCAAATTCCTTAATCCACTTATTTTTTGCTTCTATTGGTGAATTTCGTTCCTGTTTCATAACCTGTTTAGAATCCTGCCTCAATTTGTCATTACCTGGTTTATAATCTCTTGAATTATCCTTTTTCTTAAACATTACTTTATCTTCTGTTAAAACAATATCTACGTCTTTTAAAATCGCCTTTCCTATCATACTTGCACATTTAATATCTTGTTCTCTGACTACATGAAATCTGACTTTTAACGATAACTCATCTATCTGTATAAAAGTATCAAAACTTCCGATTGTCTCAATCACATTTGAGCAAGCGCTATATAGTTTTCTTTTCTCATTGCTTAGAATTGGTTTAAGCCCACTTAGTATCAACGTGACGTAACGTATTAAATTAAGTGAACACCCTGAATCAATTAGAGCTTCGAACCTAAACCCATTTAAATTGACTGTTTTGAAATGTAATTCTTCATTAACGACTGGTTGGAAACTTGTATTTCCTAAAGTGTTTATGCTACTTGATTCGATTTTAACTTCTCTAGATCCCTTGACTTTGTTATTTTTGCACTCAAACGAACGATGCCCCATCTCATTACATTTAAAGCATTTATATTGTTTTTGTGGACAATGAGCTGCTACGTGGAATTTGTCTCCGCACTTGAAACATCTTTTACCTAGTTCTTCTTTTGTCTTATTAGAGGATGTATCATTTACTATTTTTCCTATCCCTGAGTTGTATTTCCGTATTTTTTCGTAAGTTTTGATTTGCTCTTTTAGTTCTTCAATATTCTTAGCTTGATACAAAATTGCCTTATTGAACTTGGTATCTGGAACACCATCTATGAATGAATCTATAATGCTTTCTTCGTCTAGACTAATCTGTTTGCCTACCTCCATGAGATTATACAAGTATTCCCGAAAAGTTTCGTTTGCTTGTTTGCGGCGATTTTTCAACAACCTATGCACATCTGCAGAAGATAGTTTGCGACCAAACTCATTAATTAATGATAGCTTCAGAGCTTCCCAACTATTTAAATTATTTTGACTCCTAACAAAAAGCTTAGCGGCACCACGAAGAAGCTGTTTGCTATAAACAAATCTCTGAAGATCATTCCATTTTACTATTTCTGCATTATTTTCAAATTCGCTTACCCACCGTCGAATATCTACAGACCCTTCTCCTGAAAAAACGTTAACACAATCTCCTAAGTCTTTTAGAGTAAACTGTTGTTGTTGCATGATAAACGGTGAGGACCGTAAGTTGGTGGTTCCACCTACGTCTTCGTAAACTGACTGGTTGAACTCTTCGTCACTAGCCCTATTTCCCGATAAGTCGTAGTATTGGATAAGTCTTTACTGAAGATCACGTTTTGACCTGTAGTCGAAATACCCAATTCCCTCAACTTCTCTTTCAGTCCGTTGACAGTTAAAGTCGTTATTTCGTTTAAGTCCATCTTAGTATTAACAATATGTAAGAATATACTTATATTTATATTAATTCTAATTATAGATTTGATTCGAGTTCTTCTTAGAAAATTATTTTTACTTTTAAAATGCTGTATTTCTCTTTTTCTTTACGAATTCGTTTTGTTTGTTCTTTTAGATTAATTTTAATTTTATTCAAATTCTTCTTAGCGAATTATTTTTACTTTTACAATGCTGTACTTCTCTTTTCTTGATTGAAATTCTTCTTAGCAAATTATTTTTACTTTTACAATGCTGTACTTCTCTTTTTCTTTAAAAACTTCTTTTGTTTAAATTATTCTTCTTATGATTTAAACATTTTTCCATCTTTCTTTATATTACTTCTTTTCTTTGAAATTTTTCTTCTGATAATTTAAAAATTTTTACATCTTCTTCTTATGTTTCAACATTTTTCCATCTTCTTTTATTTGAAAATTTTCTTCTGATAATTTAAAAAATTTTTACATCTTCTTCTTATGATTCAACATTTTTCCATCTTTTTTTATTTGAAATTATTCTTCTGATAATTTAAAAAAAATTTTACATCTTTTGTTGAAACACTTCTCTTCTATAAATTATTCTTCTTATGATTTAAACTTTTACACTTTAACACTTTTACTAGCTGAACACTGCACGCTCTATACCAGATGTATGCCTTACACCTCCACGACGGACCAATTGTCCAATAACAGGCTTAGAGTATCCCTTGATGCTATTACGTAAAACTCCACGATGACGGTCAGCACCACCTTTACTTACTTTTCACTTCGTTCTGAACACTGCACGCTCTATTCAAGCTCCACGAATTTCTTCACCTATCAAACCAGATATACGCCTTACGCCTCCACGACAAACCAAATGTTTGTTACTTCGTTCTGTACACTGCACGCTTTATTAAGACTCCACGAATTTCTTCACATTTCAAACCAGATATACGCCTTACATCTCCACACCTTTATTTAAAACTTTTTCCAAGTCCTGGCTGAGCCCCCAATTTGTAGGATGAGACTTATTTTATTCCAATAAAAAACTTTACAATTACAAATTACTATTTAAATATTACTTGAAAATACACTTGTTGTTTGTTTGACTGTCCGTTGTTGAATGCATGTTTTCTCGTCTTCTAGCGTTATAACGCTTCCAAGAACTCAACGCAAGCGTCCCAACGCTTTTAACCCTCCATTACTAACCTTAGGGTCGAATCGACCCAGACACGCAAACTTTTTAAATTAACAAAAAATAAAGAATATTTTTTAACGCAAGATATATGTGTAATCTAAATTTGTACATATTTAAACGTTTATAAACAATAAGAATAACAAACATGTAAAATATTATGCATAAAAAATTGTTTTAAAAAATACCCTGAGTCGATTAGATTATATAATTGAAAAATTTTTGCATAAGTGATTCCAATTTTTCTTTTTAACATTTTACTTTTATATTTCAGGTTTCAAACGCACTTTATTTGAAGTCAATATCTTTAAAACTTATCATTTTATGCGGAATCTAGCTGGATAACTTTTTTTTCACTTTTTTAGCTATGTTGCAATGAATACAAACTTAATTTCAATTTAAGTATATAAATTAATTTTTTAATACATCATTTTATAAATTTAACAATAAAATACTACAATATACTAAAAGACGTATACGTTTTAGCAATTTATAAGTTTAAACGATTTTAATAGATAATACAAATGAGGGTCGATAAGACCCATGGTTAGTAACCATGCGACATGATTTGAGGTTAGTAATGCAGGGTTAAGAACTCAACGCAAGCGTCCTAACACTTCGCTGAGTTCTTGTTCCAGTCCATAGTTGCATTTTGTCTTCGTCGTGTTCAGTAACATAGTCGTGTTCAGTAACCTAGTCGTGTTCAGTAACTTAGTCGTGTTCAGTACCCTAGTTGTGTTCAGTAACCTAGTCGTGTTCAGTACCCTAGTCGTGTTCAGTAACCTAGTCGTGTTCAATAACCTAGTCGTGTTTAGTACTCTACACTCGACACCACATAAATACCACTAAATCTACAAAAATTCGCCCAGCACGAATATTGCTGGAATTCCTTCCGACAGTGTGAAAAGGAATGAAAATCGCGCTCAATTCCCATATAACGGTACCGTTCAAAACTACTAAAAGCAAGATAGTTCAATAACTAAATGCGTAAGAAATGTAAAAATTTGCCGCCGGAATGGTACAACAAAGCTTTATAGGGACCGTGGTAAAAATTGTAATGGGCGTGGCACCCCCTAGTTCCTCGTTTTAAGAGCGGTCGGATTACAAAAAATTCAATATCTTTGGAATGTTTAAAAGAACAAAAATTTGTTTGCAGATTATTAAAGTTGAATATTTCTCGTGTTGTGTCACATTCTCTTTAGTTTTTTTTAGTGGGAAGAATACATGAAATATTTAAATTGTTTAACAAAAAACTATGTAAAATATTATTATTTAAACAAAGGGATTGTGAAATACATTTAAAATATTTATACTGTAGCGTGAACAGTTTTCGTTGACTTCACAAAATTTCATCGAGATATCTCCAGTAGTTTATGAAAAAATAATTTTACAATTTTATCATGCTCTAAATTTCAACATTCAATAACTTTAGCAAAAGGAAGTATATTTTGACGAAATATTTATATCACATTGTATGCGTCTGATCCCCTTCCTAATGAACTCCTAATTTTCAAAATCGGGGATTTTTCGAATTTTTCATGGACCACTTGACGTGGTTGGACCTTATATCTTTGTGTCTGAAATGAATATAATTGGGCGAAAACTGCACCTAGCATCCATATGACCACTACCAGAATTTTTGAACATCCGGCAGATTTTGTATAATGACTATGTACTCGTATAATGATTTTGGGTTTCCTACAAATCTTATGCTTAATGTATACCTAGGTCAGTGCATATATTATATATGGTGTATGTATAAAAAAAATGCTTAGATTCCAATCCTCAGTTTGACGTTTTACATCGTAAGGTATTATACTTTTAGAATAAATTTTTTTTTGTGGAAAATATGCAATTTATCTTGTTCTGACAAAATCTGTTGTAAAGAGCTAAGTTAAGTGAGTTTATAAAATTATATAATTAGATATTTAGAAAAAGCTTGAATATAATTAATTTACAATAGTTTTACTGTGGAAGTTTTCAATTTGGAATCCATAGGGAAGAAAAGCCAGATGAACTTGGGAAAAAGAAGCAAATATTTTACAAAGATTTTGCCATTGCAAAATCAAGCACTGTAATCAGGATCGGATAACAATATCAATATGTGCTTAATAGTTAAGTTAGTAGTTACGCACGCAAATAGTAAGGTCATGAGCTAATTATTTCCTCAAACCAAAATTAACATTATCTAATAATTTATCGTAAAGCAATACAGTGAAGGTGATTAAACTAATTTACTTTAATTAAATTTAAAAATATATACACCGCTGCCTATGATATGAAAAGATCCATATAATAGAAATATTAGATTACAATATTTTCAGTTTTAAAATATTCTTAAATGAAAACTAAAATAATGCCCTTTATTTTATATTGCAAATAGATTTCTTCAACTTACAACCTGTGATAGGGGAAGAATTGAAATAATTTCTTTCTTCAAATGTTGGGGGAACACCATTTGAGGATATTATGTTTACTGATCATAACAAGGGTCTCACGCTTAAGTATTATGCTATGTTCAAAAATTAAAACGTAATCCAAATCAATGATATGAACAGATATGTATCTTATTTCATTCATTCAAATTTCTTTAAGCCTATTTAATATAGCTTTAAGAACGAAATATAACGCCGCAGAACGGCTTGTGAGAGTAGCACAACTATTTTCTTAGTAGCAATTGCTGCACGGAAAGCACGGACCGAAACGTACAAGCATGTTATGTAAGTCTGAGTATGCCGTGCATGCAAATGCAAATACTCACATACACATTGTATCCATGCACCAACAGTTTCGCACATTTTCAATATACGACCTTCATTGTACTATAGCTAAAAGGAATGCTATTATTCGCATAGTTTAGCAAACTAAGTGTATTTTTTGCAAACACTTAATACCAGTATATGAGGTATTTATAAATTTGTTGCAATATATCATTAGAAATGAACTTTGAAATGAAACAGGGTTGACATATGCTAAAACCGCTAAGCTAACAATGTACATTTGTACCGTCGCGCATGAATAGATATGTATTCGGCAGTGAACTGACTATGATGCACATATGTAAAACAAACATGCCACACATATACACACAAATGCTCTGATAGAATTTTTTGTAAATCATTTAAACAATAGTAAGCAATGCGCTTGAGCATATGTAAGGTACTTAAGAGCAAGTGCACATTTGATTTAAAATTTTGTATGCCAAAGCGACAACTTACAGAGCAGTTTTAATTAAATCCCAAATTGAAATCATTCTTGCGGAGTCAGGTCTACCAAGTGTACAAAATAGGATTGAAGACGCAACCCACCGACTGCTATCAAAAGCGGTTGAAAGCACAAACTCATCGCTGACCAAGGCCTCTGCTACTTCGCTGAGGCGTACCAGGCTACCAAGACTTCTTTCAGCAATAACAAAATGCGTTACCTTTGCAAAAAAAAATGCTCTTCCACTGTCCGTGGGGAATAAAGTAAAGCCCCTTCATCCTCATTGGCTAATCCCGTGTGAATCACTCCCCAACAAACTATCCAAGCTGCCCAAACAGAACACACCACACGATGTTTTCAAAAAACGTTTTTTGAAATGGAGCATGAATACGAAAAAATGGCTGGAAGTTGATCTTCATAGTCGGATCTAAGTCATCCGAATACACTTCCTTTTCCGTGGTCACGAACACAGGTAATACAATCTGCAACTGGCTTCTTCCTCATATGTGTTCGGTTTTCTCAGCAGAGGCATGTGCCATATTGAAGGCGGTCGAGCATGCAAAAAAACACAATGGCAAATACCTCATTTGCACCGACAGCAAGTCTTGCATCTCAGCCATTAAGTCGTTATCAAATTACAATCCGATAATAAGCAAAAACAGAGACGCCGTGATCAGCGCTTCGAGAATAACTGGCAATCACCTCGCTGACGCCGCTGCCAAAAGTGTCAAAAACATACCGGCTCTTATTTACAACTATCTTTCGAAACAAGACATACGCAACTACATCAAACACAAAAGGCTCGAAGAAAACTTAAATGCTTGGAAACTACTCACCCATAGTTACGCCATCATCAACCCAGATAGAATACCAACCTTGTATGGGCCCACCACGAAAATATGCGCCATTAAAGCATACACTCGCCTGAGGATCGGACACACCATCCTAACTCACTCGCATATACATATGGGAAAATCCCGTTCTAATTGGCCTTTTTGTGACAACTCCGTATCAATTCAACACATACTAGCAGACTGCCCAGTAATCCACTCAACAACAAACTACTCTGACAACATTGACTTAGCACAAGCATTGAAAAATCCCTCAGATAAAAACGTAATGATTACATATAAATTTTTAAAAGATAGAAATTTACTAAAATACATCTAACACACTAACAACTAACTAACACATTTATAGTACCTAAGCTATTAATAAGGCGGCTGAAGGCCTAGTAGCCAGTGCTGTGATTTCATGTATTTATATAATAAATATTTTATTGTAACGGGTGATTTTTTTGAGGTTAGGATTTTCATGCATTAGTATTTGACAGATCACGTGGGATTTCAGACATGGTGTCAAAGAGAAAGATGCTCAGTATGCTTTGACATTTCATCATGAATAGACTTACTAACGAGCAACGCTTGCAAATCATTGAATTTTATTACCAAAATCAGTTGGCAGAAAATCCGCTTTTTTATCGACAAATTTTGTTCAGCGATGAGGCTCATTTCTGGTTGAATGGCTACGTAAATAAGCAAAATTGCCGCATTTGGGGTGAAGAGCAACCAGAAGCCGTTCAAGAACTGCCCATGCATCCCGAAAAATGCACTGTTTGGTGTGGTTTGTACGCTGGTGGAATCATTGGACCGTATTTTTTCAAAGATGCTGTTGGACGCAACGTTACGGTGAATGGCGATCGCTATCGTTCGATGCTAACAAACTTTTTGTTGCCAAAAATGGAAGAACTGAACTTGGTTGACATGTGGTTTCAACAAGATGGCGCTACATGCCACACAGCTCGCGATTCTATGGCCATTTTGAGGGAAAACTTCGGACAACAATTCATCTCAAGAAATGGACCCGTAAGTTGGCCACCAAGATCATGCGATTTAACGCCTTTAGACTATTTTTTGTGGGGCTACGTCAAGTCTAAAGTCTACAGAAATAAGCCAGCAACTATTCCAGCTTTGGAAGACAACATTTCCGAAGAAATTCGGGCTATTCCGGCCGAAATGCTCGAAAAAGTTGCCCAAAATTGGACTTTCCGAATGGACCACCTAAGACGCAGCCGCGGTCAACATTTAAATGAAATTATCTTCAAAAAGTAAATGTCATGAACCAATCTAACGTTTCAAATAAAGAACCGATGAGATTTTGCAAATTTTATGCGTTTTTTTTTTAAAAAAAGTTATCAAGCTCTTAAAAAAATCACCCTTTATAAATGATTATAAAATAAAAATAAATAAATAAATAAAATTTTGCGCCAGATTGGGCGAAACAGCTCCGGAAACGTACACTATAATTGTGAGAGTATCTGGTGATAGAAAATTATACGACTCAACTAGTCGATTCTTGGGTGAAATTACCATATTTATACAAACTTACGTGCACATATACTTACACAAATTTATGTCTCATTCACTTTCTTGAATCAATCAACAGGTCCCCTTGTTGCTACCAACTTTGGTGTTTCTTCTTCCACTTTAATTTAATTTTAACTTTACTTCTCCTATTCTTTTTTCCCTGGCTCTTTCTTGAGCGCTGCCAGTTGTTTGCCAATTTTCGTTCAGTCACACGGGTCCCATTGGCACCGCCAGTCCTCGTGTATGCGTGCGTACACTCTGTCTCACAAGTGCTTACTTAAATTTCAAAATTTCAATAATGCGACCTCTTGTTCTTCTTCTTTACCTTCTGTGTGTCTTCACTCTCTCTCCCTGGAATAGCTTCTTGTTCTGATGATTTTATTTTCCCTGGCTGCCACAATTCCTCAAACGAAGTTATGCTACGGAATTTTGAAAGCAACAGACGACAAAACTGTCAAGCGTTATCACCACATCTACTTTTGTTTCCATGGCATACGAGCAGCGTTTTGTGCCGAAAAATAATAAAATTTTGATTCATTAGTTGTGCATTTTTAAGTTCTCGCTGATATTTTCCTGTTTTCATTTTGTATTTCAGTGATGAAGACATGCACCGAAGTTATAATACTTATTCATGAAAAGAGATTTGAAACATTTTTTTGGAGTGTGCACGATTACCTTAATCCTAATTTCTTGAAGATAAACTTTGTATGGCAGCTAGTATATACTATAGTGGTAAAGTATCAACCATTCAGACAAATAAACAACTTCTTCGGGGGATAAAAACCTATGCAAAATTTCAGATCGATATCTCGAAGCCTAAAGAACTCATTCGCGTTTATGCAAACAGGCGAACATGCGGTCATGGGTAAATCGACTAAACTTGTCTTGCTCGCCAAGTTAACAACAGAGTGACAGCCAATTCTTCTTTTCGCTATTTGGCGCCAATTCGAGTTACCAAGTGAAGCGAGGTATTTATCCACATGATCTGTTCAAATGAGTGGAGGTCTTCCTTTTCCTATGTTTGCACCGGCGGGTACTGAATCGAAAAGCTTCAAAGCTGCAGTGTTCTCATAAATCTGGACAACAAGATTTAGAATCTTTTCATCGACTGCGGTACTTGCCGTTGCCAATGTGCAAAGATCCATAAATCTTCCACAAAATCTTTTTCTCGAACTCTGCTATCGCCGACTCATCAGACAAAGTCATTATTTATGTTTCCGCTCCATATAAGTAGCAAGACGGGAGAAATGAGGGAGTTGTAGAGTTTGATCTTGGCTCGTCAAAAGGGGACTTTTCAAATGCTTACTTGGTCTATTTTTTTTTTTTTTTTTTTTTTTTTTTTTTTTTTTTTTTATAGTAGGGGGAAGCATCGAAAGCCGGAGTGCGGAACTTTAATCCGCTAAACCTAACCTACTCCCAACTCAAGACTCTCCCACGGAACCACCGATTAAGTATTACTTCGTGGGAGGGACAAGACATTTAAGTCTCCTCTATTGCGCGGACTGACGGACGCCTATTCTGTTGAAAAGATCTCAGTTTGGTCATTATGAATGCTGACGCTTCGCTGACAGCTTTCCATTTATCCGTCGACTGACACATGAGTGTCGTTAAATTATCGACCGTGAAACTACCACCGAGTGTGGTTTTTAGCTTTTCCCTTGTATTCGTAAATCGAGGGCAATAAAATAATACATGCTCAGAGTCTTCTATATACCCTGCGCATGTCGGACAATTCGGACTGATGTCGTTGTGGAATCTGAAAAGGTAGCTTCTAAAGCATCCATGTCCACTAAGCATTTGGGTCATATGAAAGTCTAGGTCCCCATGTCGTCTGTCTATCCATGAGTGGATATCTGGTATGAGTCGGTGGGTCCATCGCCCTTTGGATGAGGAATTCCACCGCTCCTGCCACATTTTAGTGCTCTTGTTTCTCTCCTCGATCCTTGCCGATTCTTTTTTGGGCGTTGATAGCTGATATAGACGCTCGAGTTCGTCTCCCTGGATGTCAATGGGCGGCATGCTGGCTAATACTTCAGCAGCGTCGGTTGATATAGTCCGGAAAGCACTTATTACTCGAATGGCAGAAAGCCTATGTACTGCAATTATTTGTTTAGCATACGCTTTTATATCCATTGCCTGTATCCAAACTGGTGCCGCATACAGTATTACGGAACTCATTGCTTTCGCTATTAGGAATCGCCGGCTGGAACGCACACAGCCTCTATTGGTCATCATTCTCGATAGGGCATTATAGATTTTATTTGCCTTCGCGGAAGAATACTCCAGGTGTTCTTTAAATTTTAATTTGGAATCCAATATTACTCCCAGATACTTCAATTGCGGCTGTGAGGTAATCTCGCACTCCCCTATAGTGAGCTCTATTCGTTCTTCTATCTTCCTAGTACTTATGAGTAAAACTTCTATTTTTTCCTCCGCCAGTTTCAGACTCACAGAAGAGAACCATTGGCGTAGACCATTTATGCACTCATTACATTTAATTCTCAGGTCGGCTAAATGTTTGGCTACTGCTACCACCACGAGATCATCCGCATAAGCTACTAGTTTGATATCTGTTGGTTGCTGTCTTTTTAGCACCCCATCGTACATAAGATTCCATAATAGTGGACCTAACACTGAGCCTTGGGGTACACCACTCGAGATAGAGTAGCTCTTGGTGCCTTCGTCCGTCTCGAAAATCAGCCTTCTGTTTTTGAAGTAACTCGTTATTATGTTTATGAGGTATTCAGGGGCCCGTATTTCATCCAGGGCTTTGATTATGTGTGCCCATTTTGCTGAGTTGAACGCATTCTTGACATCCAGGGTAATCAGCGCGCAGTACTTTTTTGTGCCGCCTTTCCACCTTTTGCCACTTACTGCACATCTCGCCGTATCGACGACTTCTCGTAGTGCGTCAATAGTGGATCTCTTCTTTATAAAGCCGTATTGTCTCTCTGATAGTCCACCGGCTTTCTGGATTGCTAACTCCAAGCGGTTTCGTATTATACTTTCGTACACTTTACCCATTGTGTCGAGCATACACAAAGGTCGGTACGATGAAGGTTCTTCAGGTGGTTTCTTTGGTTTTGGGAGCAGAACCAAACGTTGTACTTTCCAAGAGTCGGGGAATACCTCTTCCTTTAAACAAGCGTTGTACATTTTAGCGAAAACTCGGGGTTTTAAGCTTATGGCTTCCTTCAGAGCTCTGTTTGGTATGCCATCCAATCCAGGCGCTTTAGTGTTTTTGATTTTCCTTGCTATTGCCAATAGTTCGTCTTCCGTGACTAACGGGGGTGACTCTGCGGCTTCGCTTCGTCGCTTGGCATATGAAATTCGGTCGTGTTTCGGGAATAGTGTTTCGACGACCTTTCCCATAAAAGAGGCATCTTTAGGTTGCTGCTGCTTGTTTTTAAATCTTGACATGCAAATTTTGTATGCAGTACCCCAAGGGTCAAGGTTTGCTTCCTCACACAGCTTCTCAAAACATGATTTCTTGCTTCGTGCAATTGCCGACTTCAGGAGCTGCTTGTAGCTTTTAAAACCCTCCCTAAGCCGATTTTCGTTAGTTTCGCCCCCGTTACGCTGTAGACGCCGTCTAGCTGAGTGACAAAGCTTTCTCAGCATGGAAATTTCATCATTCCACCAATATACAGGCCGCCGCTTGTGGTGATGTGACGTTCTACGCATTGTTGCGTCGCATGCTGCCACGAGTTCTTTTCGAACTGCTGATACCAAGTGGGCGGCGCTGTCACCAGATGCCTTTGATGCACTCCAGACTAGGTCAAACAGGTCTGGGTCGAACTCTTTTTGTTTCCAACTTCGCCTTCGGGAGGGGTTTCTGCTTAGAAGCTCCTGCTCTCGGGAGTACGAAATTTGCGCTATAATTGCCATGTGATCACTGTTTGTGTATATGTCAGACACTGCCCACTTAATGTGCCTGCTCAGCGCATCGTTTGCAAACATAATGTCAATTATGGATCCTTTATTGCCTTTTTGATAAGTGTTTCGAGTTCCGGTGTTCATTATTGTTAAGTGCGTTTGACTCAGATATTCATGAATTAGCCGCCCGCGGTGGTTTGTACATCTGCTGCCCCATGCACTTGACCAAGCATTAAAATCACCCGCTATTATAATAGGTGTTTTGCCTCTGGTTTCTAAAGACAGCCTTAAGAGGAAATCTTCGAATTCTGCAATTGATGCGCTGGGACGAGCGTAGCAACTTACAAAATAAATCCACTGAATATTCGCCCATGTGAAACAATTATGTTTTTCTCTGGAGCAGGTCTTAAAAGGTTGCCCTTTACAGGACCATATTGCTGCCTTGCCAGCTTTGTCTGCAATCCATGTGCTTTCCAGACGCTGGGAGTATTGTTCACTTAGTATGGCGACATCAATGTTCTCTTCTATGATTATCTGATCTAGCAAATCTTGTGCTGCTGCGCAATGGTTTAGATTCAGCTGTAGTATCTTCATTTACTTAGCGATTTCATCATCTCGAGGTACTTTGGGCAAGTCGTGCTCAATACAGAGTGCTCCCCTTTTCAGAGCATACAGCTCGGAACGTTTGTGCACGACTTTGCTACGTGTCCTGCGGATCCGCAACGCGTGCATAGGGAAGATCTGTCCGTCAAGCTGCAACACTTACGAGCCATGTGACCCAAATGGAAACACTTATAACACCTGGGGATAGGCGAGTATTCCCGAAGGCGACATATTGACCAACCAATCTTTATCTTTCCCACTTTGAGTGCGGCCTTAGCATCTTGAGCGCGCATGCATATAAGTGCTATTTGTGTGCCGCTCCTTGTTTTTCGTAGACTTTTGACGTTTGTTGTCTCTAGATTTTGGATTCCACACTCCCTTTTCAGTGCTGAGCAAATTTCTTCGGGAGTTGTTATTTCGTCTAAGTCTTTGCATACAATGGTCACGTTGTGGGTTTTAGGCTGTATCATAGCCATTTCTCCAACCACTCCTTCCAAGACGCTTTGAAAGGATTCAGCTTTCGTGTCTCCTCCATTTTTCAGCTCTAAAAGCAGGTCTCCTTTGAGTGTTTTCCGAACATAGGTTACGTTCGAACCCAACTCCTCAAGCCCGCTGTCACTTTTTATTTTCCGCAGAATATCTGCATACGACGCCCCCTCTTTCTTCGTGATTATAATCGCATCCGGTTTAGTTTTAATTTTCTTTTCCATCGGTTTCCTCTTTTTAACCACGTCTACCCATCTTGCATTTGCGCTCTGAAGGGTTGTGGTATCTTTTTGAGTGTTTTTTACTGCTCCACTATACGATAATTGCTCTTTCTCAGCTACGTTTTTTGGCTTTTTTGTGGGTGGTAAAAAGCCAGATGCCTCTCGCATTCTTTTTGGGGTATTATCATCTCTACCAATGGTGATTTGAGATGATTTGCCTATTTTCACTTTTCTCGATGGGTTTTCTACTTTTTCCGATTTTGCGTGTAGCGCCACAATACTGCTTACAAGTTCGCGCATGGTTTGGTTAATGTGTCTTTGACCCGCCATCATGCTTTCCAGTTCCTTTATTTTTTTGCCCAGTTTGCTGAAATTGCTAAGCGTTTCTCCGGTTTGCAGTTCCTCCGGCTTACTCTCCTTGCTTACTTGATCGGCAGTATCACATTTCTGATTCGATCCAATAGCGGTGGGTTCCTCATTTTTACCATTGGGTGGTGTTCTCAATATTTTAGAAACTCTTCGGAAGGGATTATCCGGTGTTCGCCCAATACTATTTTCGGAGGCCATACCTCAGCGAGAAAATAGTTTGGTAACACCCGTCGATGTGTACGTTCAGTACCTAGCTTTACTGTCTAACTTAAAACTAAAGTAGTTGGCAACGCGAAGACCAAAAAGAAATAAGGGAACAGCTGTTACTTGTGTTTGGGATGGTTGGCAATGCGCAAACCAAAAGAAAACACGAAAACACGAGAAGGGGAACAGCTGATAGATCACCAAATAAAGAAAACAAAACGGCAGAATAATGAAAATACAAAACAAGTGCACGCTCCTGTAAGGGGAAATAATTGTATTTTTTTCACAAAATTGGCGCGGAAAAACACAAAAGGTAAGTGCAGATGATTATATATTATCAAAAATCAAAAGTGTACTTATCTTTTTCTTTAGGCCTGGTTTCCACTTATGTGGCTTAGCCTCTCTGGATGTTCCACACAAAAAATGAACTAATTTTTCCCAGTAAACAGCAGAATTTGCTAAGGGATTTGAAGAACACAAAAAAAACACGTCTACTTCACTTCGAGGTTTTCGGTGGTTTTTGGTCTAATGTAGCAAAAGTATATTGTTGTTGCTGTTCCAATATAGACAAAATTTTGTATCACTTTAAACTTATGACTGTCAACAGTGACATGAGGGATAACTAGCGAATGCACTGACGGTTTGTTTCATGAAAGCAGATATTTCGGCTTGTTGTCGTTTACAACCGAACTCATGCGCTTCGTTTGCTTATACGGTCTGGGATAAGCAGAATTAACGGCACAAATATCAATATCATCGACATACGCCAGTTACTGTACAGTTTTGTAAAAGATTACACCTTTCCTATTTAGCCCTGCAGCTCGAATTATTTACTCCAGCAGCAGATAAAAGAAGTTGCACTATAGGAAGTCGAAACTTGTCCGAAACCTCGTTTGATATCAAACGGCTCGGAGAGATCCTTCTCGACCCTGAGTGTTTTGGTGTTGCTCAACGCCAGCTTACACAGCTGTATTAATTTTGCGGGGATACCAAATTCAGGCATCGCGGCATAAAGGCAACTCCTTTTCGTACTGTCAGAAGCAGCTTTGAAATCGACGAAGAGGTGGTACGTATCGATTCTCTTTTCACTGTTTTTTCCCCAAGATGTGGCGCATGGTGAATATCTGGTCGGTTGTTGATTTTCCAGGTCTAAAGCCACACTGATCCAATCAGACTGTTGACGGTGGGCTCTACTCTTTCTCAAAATATGCTCGATTACATCTTATATGCGATGTTTAGGAGACTTATCCAACGGTAGTTGGCGCAGATTGTGGGGTCTCCCATTTTATGGATTGGGAAGAGCATACCAAAATTCCAATCGTTGGGCATACCTTCGTCCGAACATATTTTACAAAGAAGCTGACGCATGCTCCTTATCAGTTCTTCGCCGCCGTGTTTGAATAGCTCGGCCGGCAATCCATCAGCCCCCCTGTTTTGTTCTTCTTCAGACGGGTAACTGCTATTCGAACTTCTTCATAGTCGGGCAATGGAACATCTGCTCCATCGGACTCTCTCTTTTTCCGTCTGAAAATGCGTCTCGCTTCCTGGTATCTATCCCATCCCGCATGTGCTGTGGTCGATCGGAACGTTGCGAGGTAGGCAGTCTGTTTTCTCTCCGTTACGACACGGCACGCCTCATCATACCAGTTGTTCTCTTACGTTTTCCGAAAACCAATGGTTTGGGTTTCGGCTGTACGTAAGGAGTTTGACGTCCCACTGTTCCCTTATGCCGAGTTGCTGACGACTGCTCTCAAAGAGCAGGAGTGCAAGTCGAGTAGAAAATCGTTCGACTAACTGTTGTGATTGCCGCTTTTTGACTTCGAGCTTTCCTTGTGTTTGTTGACGTGCGTTTTTTGCCGCAAAGAGGCGTGTGAGTATCTTGGCTGCAACAAAAGAGTGTACGAGTGTAGTATTCGGCGACGAAGTCTCTCCCCCACCACGAATCTTACACCGAATTTGCGCTCCTTTACATGGCCACTGGAGGACCTACTCGACTCAATCCTCCTAGAGGACGGTATAAGAACGCTTGCCCTATGCAATAGAAAAGGCATCATCTGAAATTTCGCACAGAAATTTTAGGATTTAAACTTTACTAATTCAAAAACGTTCCATAGTGGAAATAAAGGTCAACAACGCAGGAGAGCTTGCTGTCGCAGAGGTCGTAGCCATCTAAATTAAGTATCTGTAATGCACGAATAATCCGAATTCAAAATTATCTGGGATGTAGCGAAGACCACAGCGCTCCATGGTGTGAGCTAACGCAACCTTCCATAGGTCCTATACTGAAAGGTGTAACAAAGACAAAAAATAGTGTTTCCATATATTTATATGAATAATATTTATTTAGAAGTTACAATATTGATATCATTGACCTCAACAATTGTGCGGTTAGTTCTCCTTTTTTCATTTTGGACAAAGAAGCGAAGCCAGAGGGTTTGATTGTGAGCGAGGACAGGAGGAATAATCCGAAAAAACGACCAGTCGTTGAACTCGCGACTTGGCTCTTTATCACTGTTGACAGTCATAACTTTTAAATAGTAGATAATTTCATCAATCTTAGAACCAGCATTAAAACCAACAACAAAATCCAACGGAGCATAATTCCTGCCCGTTACTTCGGACTGAATAGGCTATTGAGAAGTAAATTCTTCTCACGACGAAC
The DNA here is from genome assembly GCF_023373825.1 of Bactrocera dorsalis. Taxonomy (NCBI): domain Eukaryota; kingdom Metazoa; phylum Arthropoda; class Insecta; order Diptera; family Tephritidae; genus Bactrocera; species Bactrocera dorsalis. The sequence goes on from NC_064303.1 coordinate 39,647,928, forward strand.
AAAGACCAAACTCTATATGTTTCTCATTATTCCCGTCCTGTTATATGGTGCAGAGGCGTGGATGATGGCAACATGATAAGTCTGCATTCCGAGATTTCGAGAGAAAGATTTATGGTCCTTTTGCTCATTAGCAATGGTGAATACTGCGATCGATGGAACGATGATCTGTACGAGATATACGCCAGCATTGACATAGTTCAGCAAATTAAGAGACAGCGGCTACGTGGCATTGTAATGTAAAAGGAATGCTACGTACTAAATTGTGTTGAAATCGGTCTATAGGGTGCGGAGATATGTATTTTATTTCACTTAAAAGTGGGCGGAGCCACACCCACCGTCCAATTTTCACACCCCTCTCATAAGACCCTCTCATGCCATCTCTAAGGTAAAATGTAATGTCTCTGGCGTAATTGGTTATTGATTTATAGCGCTTTTAGTAGTTTTGAACTGTACCGCTACATTCGAAGTGAACGGGTTTATCTTCCGGTTTCGTCCGTTTTAACACTGTCAGTAGGAGTTCTTATAGTATTCAAACTTTCCAAATTTTATTGTTATAGCTTAAGTGGTTTAGGAGATATGCTCATTAATTATATTAGAGCCATGCCCATTTTTTGAAATTTTTTTTATCTACAGGTGCATCTTGCTATTGGGATCTTTTGTATTAAATTACTGATTTATTTCTTAACTTAATCCTTAGGGATGGCACTTTATATGTTTTCGGTTAAAGGCGTTTTGTGTGCATGGCAATTGTCCAATCAGACTCTTCTACGAACTCGAAATCCCTTTATCTATCTCGATTAGTTTTAGGTTATACGTACAACTCTTAGGTGAACAAAACTGGAATACTCTGTAGTAACTGGTTGCAAGAGTAAAAAAACAATAACCTGTTAGTAACGCTGTACACTGGTATGATGATTTAATGACATGTATTTCAACTTTACTACAATCCCATACAGAAATCTCAATAATCACCCTATAATATTTGAGAAGAAGTACAATATTAATTTATGTTAATTGCTCGAGTGATGTTACTAAAGGCAGACAAACTAAAATTGCAACAGTGCTGAGCTATAAACAGACGCACGAAAAGCGTCAATAGCTTTAGGATAAGCCGTAAGGCACAATATTTCCTAGAAGTAGATAAGTATCTATATACGAGAGTGTATGACACCACTTTCGTTAATAGCTTATGGTAAACATGGCGAAAAACTTTCACGACACACTTTCAACTTCCCTTGCAGGTAACTTAAAGAATAAGATACCACAAATCTAGCTGATTGCGAAAATATGAATAAGGATTTACCTGTATGTCACTTTTGCAGTTTCAGTGTGCGCCCAATGGTTTTGGTATTGTGTACCTATTTAGCTGGAGTACTTACGTCCATTATTATGCCATAATATTGGTGTAAAGTTTTGGTTAAAAAGTATTTTGTGTGTCATTTACTCCTCTAAAGCCACATTTACTCATACAGGAATTCACACTTACATATCTAACTCAATGACCAAACTATAATGTTTTTAGTGGTACCACTTTCACAGCATCAATTTCCTTCCCTAAAACTTATCTCACAGCTCAATTACTTCAAGCCTCTGCTGTACCCTCTTATACTCTATACTTCCTCCACAATAATAATACTATGTAGGCTGCTATATATACATATCTCTGACGTAGGCAACACTGAGTGTTGCCAGGTGCAATCTGACATTTCCATTGGAAAGTTTGACATTTTTTAGTATAACATCACTCAGAACGTTTTGTCATTTAATCGTGAATTGTTTTATTTACAGGGAATTAAAAAATTCGTCTCGGCCAAAAAATGGAATTAACTCGTGAACATTTTCGTGCGATCATATTTCACAACTTTCGATATGGATTATCACGACAAGAGTTCATCGATGAACTAAAGTCTTTGTTTGGCTATGAAGCACCATCCTCCACTGTGAAAAACTGGTACAACGAATTCAATCGTGGCCGACGCTCGCTCAAAGACAAATTCCGTGAAGGTCGTTCAAAAACAGCCGTTGTGCCAGAAAACATCGATGTCGTACGTGAACTGATAATGCAAGACCGTCATGTACCATACCTTCAGATAGAGGCATGCCTGTGCATTTCTCCCACCAGCATAAATTCGATATTGTATGTACACCTGGCCGTAAAAAAGGTTTGTTCTCGTTGGATCCCGCACAATTTGACAATCGCTCAAAAAAAGGCTCGTGTGGATTTGTGTAAAGAAATGCTGAAAAAATACGATCGCGGTGCTTCAAAAGACGTTTATAAGATCGTCACAGGTGACGAATCATGGATCTATGCGTATGAGCCCAACACAAAACAGCAATCGACCGTGCGGGTCTTCCAAGACGAGCCAAATCTAACGAAAAAAAAAATAACCATTTTCGTTGATAAATATGCCTATTTACATTATTAGGCCAGAAATATATATAACAACCCTCGTATTAATGCTTCATCTTGTAGTCGAAATTTTGTTGATTTTTGTTTTGGTTTGGCTTTTCTTTTTTGCTTGGTTTGCCAAGTTTAAGGTGTTCTACTATATCCCCACATATATTTACGAGTATATATACTTATATATATCAAGTTATATATAACGTTTGTACTAATGACTTTGTTTGCTTGGCTTACCCGACACTTTTTTCTTTTGCAGTCGTTTGCAGTGGTGATGTTTCGGCACGGATTAAGATAATTTTGCGGCTAACACTTCAATAATCTGCTTAACAATTTAACTGGGATTTAACATTTTAGGTTTTTAAATCTGTTAGTTTATGAGACTACACTTTACACTAACGTTCATTGGAACACTGAGTGCAATCTGACATTTCCAATTTCCAATTCGCAAGAAGTTTATTTATTACTAGCTTTTTACTCGCGGCTTCGCCCGCAGTGGAGCCATTAAATAAGTATGAGAGATAAAGGGTAAGGGTATAATAATAGAAATGAGTCAAAATGATAACTAAATTTTATTGCTTGGCTGAGATCAACAATTTTTCAAAATTACTGCAGACAATGAAGTTTCAACACCTTAAAATATGCGTAGTGAAATGCAACAACAAAAGTTAAAATATATTTCACCATAACAAAATAATTCTGAATTCTAACAATTTAAAAAAATAAAATACAAAGTATTAATCTATAATATTTTTGTAGACAATGTTATAAGTTTTCCCGTCGGGTGCAAATATATGTAAATTTTGGGCTTAGATACACGTGAACAGGCTACATAAAGTTGACCATGACAGAAGCATGGGTTTTCTAAATGCACTCCTGCTACCTGAAATGTTTGTCGTTGTGCCTTGTTTATAGTAACAGTAAAGCTAAGCTTGACGGGAAACTGAACGCTTTTAAATTGAAATGGGAGGTCAGTGGGAATAATTGGTATCCGGGTGACATCCTACTTCTGAATATTGTCATTTGCACATTTAAGCGTAAACATACGATTCCTTTTGAATGTTGACACAATACACATGAGCAGTACAAACGATACGTTTATGATAACACAAATTAAATTTATTTATAAAGATACAATTAATAAAGAAATACAAATATAAATGAATGTAATTTTTCGGCAGTCGACCTGTCTTCGATGGTTGTTGCTCTTCGACTTCTCTTCAACAAATCATACCGAGTCGTATCTTCTGTCACAATCAAATCAGAGGCGTATTTTGTGGCAAATACGCTCAGAGGCGCATTTTTGTGGCGTGACAACTCGGCCCTTCCTGACCTAAATCGTCCTCGATTCCGTCATCGATTTCGTCGTCGGGTTCTAACTCAGGACAATTTCTACACCAAGGCTTTATTTTGTCTGATGCGTAAACGGAACAAAATTTCTTGTTGGTTATTTGGTACCCTGGGATATCTTCCAACAAGTAGCGATCGTTACCTACATAGAACTTTACGAACAACGTATGGCCCTTGAAACTTAGGCTCAAGCTTTTTAGATTCACCTGTACAAGCTGGTTCGTTTTCGATGACTACCAAATCGTTTTCAACATATGTTTTGAGATTTTGGTGACGCTTATCGAATATTTGTTTCCATTTTTCACGTTCATTGGAAATGTTTACTACGGCTTGCTTACGTTTTTCTTCAGAGGACATTTTAGAATGGTGCTAGAATGGTGCTAGTAATTGATTGGTGACTATATCTCCTAACGGAAAGTCGGAAAGACGAAAAGTTGCATTACGTCGAGAGTTCATGGTCCATTGGAGATCTTTCAATTTAAGATCCCAATCTTTCGGATTTTCAGTTGTTGTTCTGAGGAATGTTAAAATGTTTTGGTTCGCACGCTCTACTTGACCATTAGCGCGTGGAGTACGTACGGCAACTTTCGTGTGTTGAATGTTAAGGTTAATGCAAAAGTCTTCAAAAGCTTTTGACGTAAAAGATGTACCTCTATCAGTTATTATTTGGGATGGTAGGCCAAAATAGGATGACATTTCATTTAGCGTTTTGAGAACGTTAGTTTTTGTATGACGTACGGCTTTAACTATTACAAATTTGCTGAAAGCGTCAGAAATGGCTAATACATAGGAATAATTTCCCTGCTTGCTGCGTATAAATGGACCCATATGATCCAGATGAATGCGATGAAACGGAATCGGCTTGATAGAATCAAAATGCATAATACCTTCTGGTTTGCCTGAGCGTTGTTTCTGATAACAACACTTAATACATGCTGCTATGTAGTTTTTAACGTGTTTCCTCATTTTCGGTAACCAATATGTCTGTCTGATACGTTGAATAGTCGTTTCTAGCGCTGTATGTCCTGCTTGGTCATGGCAGAACTGTACAATACGCCAGCGTACCCCTTTTGGGACCACAAATTTTGGTCCATCGGGCTCTTTGCGATATAAACGATGATTGCGTAGCTGGTACTCAGCCTTTAGAGTTGAATCATTTGATGATGTTTCTTTATGATTTTTTTTTATGTGAGCAATCGCAGAGCAATCGGTTACGATTTTGAATTGTTTCCCCAGTAGGTAGATGCGAAATCTCTCTATTGTTTCGACAACAGCTAGAACTTCAAGTTCATAACTATGATATCGGCTTTCTGTATTAGTACCATGGCGACTATAATAGCACTCCGGACGCCATTTACTACCGTCAATTGATTGTAAAAGTACGCCTGCTAAACAAATGCTGCTGGCATCAGTATGTACTTCATGTTGAGCATTGACATCGTATAAAACAAGAATAGGTTCGTTAGTTAACGCTTTGATGAGGGTTTCGAAGGAGTGTTGTTGTTCACTACCGCATATAAATTTGTTTTGATTTAATTTCGTTAACAAAACAGTAATAGGCTTCGAAATCTAGGAGTATTCTGGGACAAATTTTCGGAAAAACCCCGTTAGACCTAAAAATCTTCTAACCTCCGTTGTATTAGTCGGTGTTTTAAAATTCTTTATAGCGGCGACCTTCTGCATACCCGGTGTGATACCGTTTTCGTCAATGATATGCCTGAGGTATTCTTTTCGTTTTTCGAGAAATCTACATTTATCGACACGTAAAGTAAGTCCTGCTTCTTTAAGAAGCGACAAAAATCGTTTAAGACGTAAAAGTCCTTCACACACAGTTTTACTTGGAATAATTATGTCGTCCAAGTAAACTAACACTTCACCTGTGTTGAGTTTCGACGCGATTTTGTTCATTATGGATGGAAATATGGTCGGTGCATTCACTAAGCCAAAAGGCATACGATTGAATTCAAAGTGACCATCTGATGTCACGAACGCGGTATACTGTTTCGATGATTCTTCAATTTCGATTTGGTGATAACCCATCCGAAGGTCAAGAATGCTAAAGTATTTATTACCTGCGAGCTGTGCGAATTGGTCTTCCATGTTCGGCATGGGAAAAAGTTGTTTAACAGTAATTTTGTCTAAACACCGTTAATCTACACAGAGACGGTGTTCTTTATTCTTTTTTTCGACTAGGACGACCGGGGACGAGTGCGGCGAGTCACACGGTCTGATTATATTATTTTCTAGTAACTCACTTACGACTTGCGATATTATAGGTCATTCGTAATTGAATTGGATTATCGTTATTTAAAATAATTTTCATTTTCGAGATTTTACCCTTTCCAATATTTTCGAGACTGTTGGCGAAAAGTTCACGGTATTCATACATTATCTTTTCTAAATATTCGTTTTCGGTTTTATTCAAACCTTCAATAGAGTTAATTTGACGTATTTGTTCAACACGACATTCACCGCTTTCGATTTATTTGTAACACATAGTACATCTTTGCCGAGAAGTACATTTTCGGAAATGAGGTCATCATTGACTACCACCATGCCTACTTTGAGTTTATTATCATAAATTTTTAGCATTGTATTTATTTTGTGGGTGCAGACGTATTCTCCCCCACCAAAACCATATAGGGTCGTCAATTCGTTTTTCAAGTTACCAATTTTCTTAGCGAATATTTTGCGCACAAGGGTGCGATGGCTACCCGGATCGACAAAAGCATTTGTATTGTGTCCATTTATACAAATTACTTTTACTATACCCTCGTTACCACTTTCTTTATGTACATTATTTGCATTAGGCTTATGAGATTTATTATTCGATATTTTATTTACTTTCACGTTTTTCTTTTCGGGACAGTCGTCTGTTTTATGTGTCGTACGTTGACATTTACTACACCTTGGTTTTCTCTGTGGTTCAGGGCAATTATTTGCGTAATGACCGAATTTAGCACAATTGTAACATTTTATTTCACTGAAAACACGTTGAATACTGTTATTTACTGACAATGGAACATTTTTCGAATTTAGAGTTTGAGGTTTCACTGTGGATGATGCGTTTCTCGATTTGGATGACCAGTTGGTATCATTATACACGCTATAACTCATGATATCTTTTAGTAAGTCTTGGCACCGATTGTATTCATTTGATATTTTACGCTTCAAATCATTGTCGTTTACACCGTTCACAATATGTCGCGCGATGCTATCTTAAGTTATACCGCCTTTGTTGCCAAGTGCTAGCATTCTATAAAAATATTCGACCGGTGATTCTGTTTGAAATCGTTTTGTTCGCGATAGCTTGATATGCGTATCAGCTTCATTTAACATACACGGAAAATCAGTTAAAAATTTATTTACAAACTGTGGCCAATTTACAAAAACACATTGTTGTGAATTAATCCACAATTTTGCAGATCCTCGAAGTATTTGTTGCACCGCACAAATCAAAATTTGTTCTTGCCAGTTATATGCGTTCTTTAATATTTCGATACGTTTTATAAATTGAACTGAGTTTAGTGACGTTTCGCTTGTTGGATTATATTCTGGCAACAACTCGACAATGTCTCTCATGCTATAATGAGAGGAATTACTAATTATTTCCAATTGGTAAACTAAATTGTGGCATGAAATTCACTCGCGTAGCCGCCGTTGTTGTATATTGGACATTTGTCGCGCTTGTATACATTGTTCGTTCAGGTGATGACATAAACGTTGGTTGGAACTTCGACGCACACGGAGTATTTTGCACATTATTTTGTAGCTCATGCAGCTGACAAACGCTGTATCATTGTTTCGTTATAAACACTTTCACTTTCATTTTCTTTATTCACATGATCATCCAATATTTGCGCTAGTTGGACTTTGGTGCCAGACGTAGGCATATCTGCATTTGCTTCATAGTTCTTTTAACGTTGTCATTTCTTTGTTTTATTACTTGGTTCGTATTAGTCTAATTAGGATATTTCAGCGATTAATCGCTTGAGAACGAATAGAATTCAACAAAGTTGCTGCCACAAAGGCGAATGGGGAAAACGAAAATGTGCAAATGAAGAAATGAAACAAGTAATGATGCGACACTACAAATTTGAATTTGAACCATTGAGCAAAGCGACAAAGCGTCACCAGCTCCGATGTTCACGGGAGTCTCAACAAATGTTAGGTTATATACGAGGGCTACTTTTTAACGATCGTAGATCTCACAGCAACCACATTGCATATCACGATTTCGCAAATTCACAACGTGCACATGTATGTATGTACTTATATATCAAACGTTACTAGACGTGTACGTTTAAGCGTGTTGGTACAATTCCACTTCTGAATATTGACATCCTACTTCTGAAAATTGTCATTTGCACATTTAAGCGTAAAGATCCGATTCCTTTTGAATGTTGACACAATACACATGAGCAGTACAAACGATACGTTTATGATAACACAAATTAAATTTATTTATAAAGAAACAATTAATAAAGAAATACAAATATAAATGAATGTATTTTTTCGGCAGTCGACCCGTCTTCGATGGTTGTTGCTCTTCGACTTCTCTTCAACAACTCACACCGAGTCGTATCTTCTGTCACAATCAAATCAGAGGCGTATTTTGTGGCAAATACGCTCAGAGGCGCAATTTTGTGGCGTGACACGAGGTATTATAACACTATTTCCCTTATCGACACCTGTTAAAATAGTAGCACCTAGTATGTTCTGTCCCAGTTTTGTTATCCGAAGCTTTGTTCCATTACATAGCCGAGGAGCATCTAGATTTCGCATAAGCATTACTCCTTGAACCACGTTTGAAATGCCAGTGTTGATCCTATTAACAATTTCATTTCTTGGTGCTAATATTGCTCTTGCACACAACCACTGATCACTACACAAATTTTGTTGCAATTCCGGAAAAACATAAGCAATGAGATCTACATCACTTTCTACTACATTAAAAAATTCACTTTACAGTAATATATAGTTTTCAACGTCAACATCTAAACAATCATCACCAGTTTTAAACAGCATTTCTGCGTAAAGTCCTGAATCCACGTCATTATGAAATTGCAATGTCGACCATAAGCGTGATGATGCGCACGCTTGAATTTCATATGCTGGTGTCCCCCTCTGAATCACTGGGAGGGTTTGATGGAAGTCTCCAGCCAATAAAACTACTATGCCTCCCATTATATCCGTACTATCTCGCAAGTCCTGGAGAGTCTGGCTTAATTCTTCTATAGCCTTCGTGTGAGACATGGTACTTTCATCCCACACTAAAAGCTTGCATTCTCGCAGCAGCCTACCTCGTGAACTATTTTTACTAAAATTGCAGATGGAGGAATCTTCCTGTGCAAAATTCAATGGTAATTTTAAAACGCAATATGCCGTACGACCACCGTTTAATAGCGTCGCGGCAATACCTCACGAAGCTACAGCAACTACTATTTTTTGCTCTTTTCTGACGGACATTAATAATAAGTTAAGCAAAAACGTTTTTCCAGTTCCTCCTGGTGCATCGAGAAAGAAGAGTCCACGCCTGCCGGAGTCTATTTTACGCAAAACTTGATGGAAAATATGATTTTTCTATGGAAGTAATTAAGGGACTAATTCTGTCACTTGATGTTGCAGTGCCATGAAATCATAATCTAGCTCTCGTGCAATTTCATTATAAAAATCATCCATATTGTTTCGTCGAGATCTCGACATTCCAAAACCATCTAATTTTTTTCCAACCATCGTAAAAACATTGTTTTTGATTATAATTAGCGGTTTATTGTAGTCATGTTCATTGAAAGTAATATCTGTGTGTACTTGCTGCAGTTGATATAAAATATCTTCAGCCATGTATTCTTTGTACTTATTGCTAAGAGTTTTAGGGTTAGAAAGACCGCAAGAAGATAAAAGCGTAGCGTAAAGTTCCCTTATTTTATCTGGCGATCGGCATTATACAGCTTCCTCCATAGTTTCGTCACCGCCGGTAATATACATAGTGGGACGGTATTACAGTATTCATTGCTGAAACTTCTTTTTCGAATTTATAATATTAGTATGAGAATGATTTGGATATACCAGATTTACGCTTCCGAGGCATTTTCTAAGAAAAGCAGAGTAAGAATTCACATCAGCGAGTAAGAAACAGTTGAAACTATGTATATTTAATTGAATTAGATATTGTTGACACCGCTTGTAATACAGTGGGACGGTATTAGAGTATTCAGGGCTGAAACTTCTTTACTGTAATCCTAGATGGCGTTGAAGTAACTAAATTTGACGATTTTTTGACAAGCAATTTTTTTATCTTAAGAAAAATTTTTTTGAATATAAAGTACCCTATTTTACTTCTAATACCTTCAGGAGTATATGTATGTACAAAGTTTCATGATGATCGGTTAAGTAGTTTTGGCGTGAAAGCGTAACAAACAAACTTACATTCGCATTTATAACATTATAAGTATAAGTATATATGATAAATCTAAGGGTTTACATTACAATTCATATATTTTTTTGGGTTGTCGGCGTAGACACCGCTTACGCAACTATAGCCACGCTAACACGGCGGATCTATCGTTTCCCTTTTAGCAATTTTGGATCGAGATACTAAGTTCAGCCAGTTTCTTCTCCGCCTGATCTCTCCAACGGAGTAGAGGTCTTCCTCTCCCTCTGCTTCTCCCGGCGGGTACTGCGTCGAATTTTTTCAGAGTTATAGAGATTTCATTTCTTCGGACGACATGACCTAGTTGCCGTCAACAGCGTCATATTTCTCATACAGCTCCTTTTTACATCGAATTCGATATTCGCCGTTGCCAATGCGCAAAGGACCATAAATCTTCGCAGAAACTTTCTCTTGAAAAGTCGTAACGTCGACTCATCAGATGTTGTCATCGTCCATTCCTATGTACCTTATAGCAGAAAAGGAAAAAGGAGTGACTTAGAGAGTTAATTTTTTGTTCGTCGAGAGAGGACTTTACTTCTGAATTGCCTACATAGTTTGAAGTACCAGCTGTTGGCAAGAGTTTATCTGCGTTAAATTTCGAGGCTGACATTGTTGTTGCTGTTAATGCTGGTTTCAAGATAGACGAAATTATCTACAACTTCGAAGTTATGACTGTCAATAGTGACGTGAGAGCCTAGTTGCGAGTGTGACGACTGTTTGTTTGATGATAGGAGATATTTCGTCTTGCTCTCGTTCACTATCAGACCCATTTGTTTCGGCTCTTTATCCAGTGTGGAGAAAGCAGAACTAACGGCGCGGGCGTTGAGGCCAATGATATCAATGTCATCGGCGTACACCAGTAGTTGTACACTCTTAGAGAATATTGCACCTTCTCTATTGAACTCTGAAGCTCGAATTATTTTCTCCAGCAGAAGATAGAAGAAGTCTCATGAGGATCGCTATGTGTGAAACCTCGCTTGGTATCGAGCGGCTCAGGGAAGCCCTTGCCGATCCTAACTATTTTTGGTATCTACTAACTTGCCGTATGAGTTTTGCGGGGATTCCATATTCAGATAGAGCGTCATAAAGGCTTTTCATGCTGTAAATCGCAGCCTTGAAATCGACTTAGAGGTGGTGTGTGTCGAACCTCTTTTCTTCGGTCTTTTTCAATATTTGGCCCATGCAGAATATATGGGCAGTTGTAGATATCCAGGCCTGAAGCCACACTGATAAGGTTCAATCAGTTTGTTTACTATGGGATTTAGCCTTTCACAAATTTATGCTCAATAGAACCTTATATGCGACGTTGAGGAGGCTTATAGCACGGTAGTTGGCGCAGATTGTAGGATTGTCGAGCATGCTTTTGTATATTAACGTACCTATTAACCAAATGTGAACTTTATCTCTGAGCAAAATTTTCATGTGAAAATTGGCCATGTCGTATGAACGTACGAAACCCTTGCACAAGTTGGATTTTGTAAGCCAAAATTTTCCATAAAGTGGATAAACACAGCGCAATGCGCAGTGTACTCAGACATCAGGAGCTTTGGGAGAATGGGGATTAGTTATACAAATGGACGGCTAAATGTGAGCGGAGTGATCTCCACTAGCTAGAATGCTGAACTACTAGGTACGTTTGATAGGTTTGCGCGTGAAATATTTAGGCGGCGAAGAAAATTGAGTGAAACGTTAGGTGAGGTTAGGTAAGGAGGATTGCTGGGTGCATGGGAGGGGGTATGGGTTCTAACCCCTGGTCACCAGTCCAGAGGAGTATGAAAGCTCAACAGGTAGTAGTTTCGGCTACGAGATCTGACCGGAGACTTAATTCTGGTACCACGGGGAGCAGGAGCCCTTGGAGTTCGCTCCCACCTGCTCATGCGGTAGGCCCCTTGGGGAGTATCGTGATGGTTGTGGTTTATACCCAAATGCGGGAAGAGTGTTTCGATCACCCAATGTGGAGTTGCATTGCAACCGGGTGACGGACCCAAAGTATGGCACAGGTTTGAGATGGGCCTCGAACCCGAACAAGATGGTTAGTGTGACCATTCCACACCGCCAATTGGTACTGAAAATGCTCAACATTCTCAGGGCGCTAATCAACGCATTGATTTGATCCATTGTACTTTTGAGTGCCGTGGAGAAAGGCTGTCGTCAGCAGGTATCTACGTAAAACACACCGGACGTTGTCCGTCGTCCGCCCATGCAAGCTGTAACTTGAGTAAAAATTGAGATATCTTAATGAAACTTGGTATGCGAGTCTTTAGAACAAAAAACCAATAACGAGTTCGCAGAAGGAATAAATCAGACCACAGCTACGCCCACAAAATAGCATTAACTGAAAACATATAACGATCATAACTAAGTAAAAATTAAGATATACGTATAGAATTGTAATTTGAAAATGGGCGAAATCGGACTACAACCATGCCCACATCCTATATAACACAAATTTAAATTTCATTTGATTCTTTCACTTTCTAGTAAACAAAACGGGAACTAATTGTTATAATGGGATACAATTTTGCACTAGTAATTCCTTTAAAATATGCCACCTTATAATAAAAATTGTCTAAATCCAACCAAATTTATTCAAGCCCCTAAGGTACCATATATTCGGACCCTAGTACCTATAGTTGTTTTTTGACGGAAAAGATCGGTCAATGGGTGAGATATATAATTGCAATCCAGATAGAATCTTTTCCTGACAGTAGTAATTCTGTGTATCAAAAATTTGTTGAATTGGATCAATACCTTCCTGAGCCCCAATATACCTAATATTAAGATTTTCGAACTTCAAGGTGACTTTATGCTACATATATCGGACAATATTTAAGTTATCTCAATGAAAATAACAGCACATGTATGTATATATTACTAATAACAGTATACTTTTCTGCTTAAAATATATAAAAAAAAAGCTTGACCTAGCCACCATATATTATGATCAGGATTTTTGTACATCTGTGCTACTTTACGCCATATGATTGGTGATTGAATATATTAATGAAACTCAGAGAAAATTGGTACCATGATAATAGTTAATAGATAAAATATACCACATTTAATGATTCTCGTTTTTCCGACGAAACTTTTGCGAATAAATCGGTCAGTGTATGAGTTGTATGCATATATAAAATTGCTTGGATTTCGATCCTCTGGTTGACGTTTTACATCTTAGGCCTTTAATTTTTGCATGTTGAAAGAGTATTAAATGTTCGATTGCAGCCGAACTTAGGCTTTTCTTACTTGTTACGAATAGCTTCGCACAAACGACGCATGGCACTCAAATAGTGTTCTGTTGAAAGTTTGGCCGGTCGGAAGAATCGAAGAAACCTGTCTGGCTCATCTTTTCAACAAGAACTTTATTTGCATCGTTCACTTTAACTAAGCTAAAACTTTTTATTTGCCACAATATCTTCAAAAATTTTGGCATACATTTATAACCATAGCAATCCTACAAATTTCGAGTACATTTTTCAGATCGGACTGATATAGCATATGTGTACATAGTTGCAATATAAACAAAAAGATTTAAACTAAGTTCTTACATAGAAAACTTTTGGATTTGACAGATATCCTTACGAAATTGAGTACAATTATTCTTTAAGGTAAATTAAGAATGTTTTTCAGATTAAGGGGTATTCTACTCTAGAATTTTGAAAAATTCGGTTTTTTTCATATATTTAAAGTTTAGACCCTTAAGAGCATATTCTCCAAAGGAATTTTAAAAATTAAAATTATTTTAAGAGCTACAGTTACTTTAATGGCGCAGTACCTAGCCCGGTAGGTAGGAAGACTCACTTTTCCACACGGTACCGGCATTATCTCAAGTTCTATGCAACCGATTTACTTGAAATTTTGTGTGAACCTTCTTTATATAATCCTTTATCCTTTATCTTTATATAATCCTTAATCCTTTGTTTTCAATATTTTAAAAAATTCAGGAATTTCAAAAAAGCGTAAAAAATAATTTTTATTTTCAGGCAGTCGCCATTTTTCAAAAAAAAAAAATTCGTGTTCCCTGAGGTAGGGACTAAGATGTCAATGTCACCAGGATGCGCCATTTTTTTTTTTACACCTGTCTTAATTTTTAATATTTTTTTGTAACATTTTTTTTCTGTATTCTTAAGATATCAATAAAAACGACGTAAAAAATATTTTAAATATTTTTTTTTTAAATAAAATTCAAAATACTGCTCACAATTTGATTTCTAGAGTAGAATACCCCCTTAAACATTTACATATAACAATAGCTATCATACAAAGGAAACGATCAACAACAAATTCTTGTGAGCAAATCTTTATATTTGTTATAGGTATAATAGAGAAATCGAAATTAACGTGTTTTCTTGTCTTGCAACTCTTACAATTGTAAAATGCTTTTTTTACAATACAATATACAGTAGAGTCAAACCACGTCAAGTGTTCCATGAAAATTTCGAAAAATCTTCGATTTTGAAATTGGCAGTTCATTAGGAAGGGAACCAGACGCACACCCCGTGATATAAATATTTCGTCAAAATTTTTTTGTTAAAGTTATTGAAGGTTGAAATTTAGAGCACGATAAAATTTTAAAAATATTGGAGATAAATTGTTGAAATTTTGTGAAGTCGAAGAAAAATGTTTGTGCTACATTATAGATATTTTTTCATGGTATATTTTTTAAATAATAATATTTTACATAATAAACAATTAAAAATTTTCAGGCGTTCTTCACGCTAAAAACAACTAAAAAGTATGTGCCAGAACGCGGAAAATGTTCACCTTTAATAATCTGCAAAATAGTGGTGCCATACGTTTTAAGAGAGGTAGGGGGGCAATAATTTCAATATCTTTGGAATGGTATGAATGAACAAAAATTTTTTTGCAGATTATTAAAGGTGAATATTTTCCGCGTTTCTCAGTTTTTTTTTCAGAGTGAAGAACACCTGGAAAATTTTGGTTGTTGAACATAAAATGCATAACATCCATCAAACTCAATTACTGCTGACATTTGTGCCATTGGTGTCGCCCGAACTTCAGATGTCTTTTCATTAAATCGAATCCCATTCAAAGTTGATAATATCAGTTCAAGCTACGTATTTTAGGGTAGTCGAAAAAATCTTTTCGTATTTTGTCAATAGATGTCGTTGCAGTCGTATATCTCCAGTTCTACCAATCACATTGTGTCATACCATATGGTATTGGAAAGGCGAGAGCCTCATTTAACAAAAAAATTGAATTCGGAGAAGTTGAGAAAAAGTTACAGCTGTTCAAAAATGAGTAAATGTAATGGAGAAATTCGCTATATTTTGAAAGTTTTGTATAAAAAAGGGAAGTATGTATACGCACGCAAGCCACCAATAAAATTTGTGAAGTTTACGGAGACGATCTTGTTCGTGTAGCACAACAATGGTTCGCTCGCTTCCGTTCTGGAAATTTCGATTTGCACTGATGAAAGTTTTACACTGAAGGAAAAATGGCAAAAAGTGGTCGACCGTATACATATTTGTTTATTTATTTATTATTATAAATATAAAAAGAATCAGTTGAATTTCATTAAAAATACGAAAATAATTTTTCGACTACCCAATATAAATATTAGACAAACCAAATAACAGACATTGTCTATATTGGCTTTTCGTCACCTATTACGACAGCCATACCTTACCGCGGACAAATTCTACCCACTGCCCGCTGGGAGAAGGTCAGAGTACAGTCATATTTCAACCATTGAAAATGTTTTGACCCAACCGAATCATGTTCTGCAGCTGGAACATACGCCTTTTAGCTGTCGACTCTAAACAGCTCGGAGTAATCCATCAGCACTAGGACGATATTAATGATGATAGATACTGACAATGTCTTTCAAGGTTTCATCAGACATATTTAAAATCAGAGTTGGCTCAGTTATATCGCAGTCTTGCCACATAATAATCTCAGAGTAATCTTTGGCATCGAAGCTGAATGTAGGTACTTTAAACGTTCGAAGTCTTCGAGCATTCTATAATTTTGCTTTTACAATTCTTGGATATGCAATGTATCCTATAGTTTTTCCGTCTAAATGTAATAAAAGATGACGTAGTGGTACCTCATCAGACGAATAACACCACCTATGCAGCCTGTATTCACTACAGTTCCATCGCACCCAACAACATTCACTAACATTTATCGACATAGATTTTAAATATTATAATATAGTGTCTTTAATATTTTTAGCAGTCCCCGATCTTTAGGTGACATAGCCAAAATAGTTGTTTCTTGGTTCCCATAAAATCACATAACGATCTTCTATCTGTCACTTTATGTAAAATTTCCCTTCTTTATCAATACGAACTAAAGTCTTATCTTTCTTTTCATCAAAATATAAACCACGAAGTATTTTCTTGCAGTCCGCTTCTTGTAAAGTTGATCTGAACAATCAATGACACAACTTGAATCGGTCGATGAAATAATACCAACGTCTTTTAAGATAGAAAAAGCTCTAATTACAGCGGCTCTCTCGGAAACTCCAGTATGATCACATGCAAGGGCTAATGACGGTAAATGTAATCTCTTTTTCTCAGAGGTGGTGATAATTTTCCCTTGTTTTGTTGTGGGTCTTTTTGATTAGGACTAAATTGTACGAAAAACGGTCACATGAGCTACTGCTTTCAATTGAAAAATCATCAGCCAAAGAACGAGAACAACACGGTTTGGCTAAATAGTGTGCCTCTTTATTACTCGATGGACTTTTTTCCTTTCTATCTTGTTTTTTCCTATTCTTCACAGTTGAAACTAGTTATATCGCCACCGCCTATCATAATTTTTCTGGTTGATCTTTGGTCGATATCAAATAATCTATGGGTCTCTGATATAAATGTTCTAATATTTTCTTGGTATTTTATGTTAGTTTGACGGCCTTGATATGGTTTCAATAAGCTCCTATATTTCTCGTGGTAGGAACGAATCAATTGTGAAACTCTTTTTACACTTACAGTTGGCAGTGAAGATTTTTTCCATATTTTTAGAACTTCACCAAGTAATAAATACTAATTACAGTTATAAGCTAAGCTATAAGCATCAAATATACATGAAAAATACTTCTTCTTCTTTACTGGCGTAGACACCGCTTACGCGATTATAGCCGAGTCAACAATAGCGCGCCAGTCGTTTCTTCTCTTCGCTACGTGGCGCCAATTGGATATTCCAAGCGAAGCCAGGTCCTTCTCCACTTGGTCCTTCCAACGGAGTGGAGGTCTTCCTCTTTCTCTGCTTCCCGAGGCGGGTACTGCGTCGAATACTTTCAGAGCTGGAGTGTTTTCATCCATCCGGACAACATGACCTAGCCAGCGTAGCCGCTGTCTTTTAATTCGCTGAACTATGTCAATGTCGTCGTATATCTCGTACAGCTCATCGTTCCATCGAATGCGATATTCGCCGTGGCCAACGAGCAAAGGACCATAAATCTTTCGCAGAATTTTTCTCTCGAAAACTCGCAACGTCGACTCATCAGTTGTTGTCATCGTTCAAGCCTCTGCACCATATAGCAGGACGGGAATTATGAGCGACTTATAGAGTTTGGTTTTTGTTCGTCGAGAGAGGACTTTACTTTTCAATTGCCTACTCAGTCCGAAGTAGCACCTTTTGGCAATATTAGTTTTGCGGGGATACCAAATTCAGATATCGCGGCATAGAGGCAGCTCCTTTTCGTGCTGTCGAAAGCAGCTTTGAAATCGACGAATAGGTGGTGAGTGTCGATTCTCCTTTCACGGGTCTTTTCCAAGATTTGGCGCATGGTGAATATCTGGTCGGTTGTTGATTTACCAGGTCTGAAGCCATACTGGTAAGGTCCAATCAGCTTGTTGACGGTGGGCTTTAATCTTTCACACAATACGCTCGACAGAACCTTATATGCGATGTTGAGGAGGCTAATCCCACGGTAGTTGGCGCAGATTGTGGGGTCTCCTTTTTTATGGATTGGGAAGAGCACCCTTAAATTCCAATCGTTGGGCATACTTTCTTCCGACCATATTTTGCAAAGAAGCTGATGCATGCACCTTATCGGCTCTTCGCCTCCGTATTTGAATAGCTCGGCCGGCAATCCATCGGCCCCTGCCGCTTTGTTGTTTTTCAGTCGGGCAATTGCTATTCGAACTTCTTCATGGTCGGGCAATGGAACGTCTGCTCCATAGTCATCGATTGGGGTATCGGGTTCGCCTTCTCCTGGTGTTGTGCGTACACTTCCATTCAGCAGGCTTGTGAAGTGTTCCCTCTATAATTTAAGTATGCTCTGGGCATCGCTGGCTAAGTCATCTTGGGGGGTTCTACAGGAGTATGCTCCGGTCTTGAAACCTTCTGTAAGTCGCCGCATTTTTTCGTAGAATTTTCGAGCATTACCCCTGTCGGCCAGCTTATCGAGCTGTTCGTACTCACGCATTTCGACCTCTTTCTTCTTCTGTCTGCAAATGCGTCTCGCTTCCCTCTTCAACTCTCGGTATCTATCCCATCCCGCACGTGTTGTGGTCGATCGTAACGTTGCGAGGTAGGCAGCCTGTTTTCTCTCCGCTGCGACACGGCACTCCTCGTCGTACCAGCTGTTCTTTTGCACTTTCCGAAAACCAATGGTTTCGGCTGCAGCTGTACGTAAGGAGTTTGAAATGCCGTTCCACAGTTCCCTTATACCGAGTTGTTGACGAGTGCTCTCAGAGAGCAGGAGTGCAAGCCGAGTAGAAAATCGTTCGACTGTCTGTTGTGATTGCAGCTTCTCGACGTCGAACCTTCCTTGTGTTTGTTGGCGATTGTTTTTTGCTGCACAGAGGCGGGTGCGAATTTTGGCTGCAACAATATAGTGGTCCGATTCGATGTTAGGACCTCGGAGCGCACGCACATCTAAAACACTGGAAACGTGTCTTCCGTCTATCACAACATGATCGATCTGGTTGGAGGTTTTTCGATCCGGAGACAGCCAGGTAGCATGAAAAATACTACTTAGAGTAAATATTCCGATTACTGTTGCTGTAAAATTTGATGTAACAAATAATTGAACGACGAACAACTGAACTGCTATAATTGCGCGACTAAAGAATATAGGTTTCAACTTAAGTTTTTTTTTACTTTTTTAAATCAAACCCTTTATTCGACTTCAGGCTTAACACTGTACAGAATGAACAGATCGAAGTCAGTTGCTTACTTAAATCTACCGTTATTTGGATATTGTTGGCCTGGGATTGTGAAAAATGAGTGCCTGGGAAAATAAGCATAACATATGGAATGTGGGAAGTTTTAGAGTGCGAAATTTGGAATGTGAAATTGAAGTGCGGCACTCAGCTACATATGTTATAATATGGTTAGAGAGTGATATATATGTATGTTTTAAGATCATTTATTTCTATCTTACTCTAACATTGCATCGCTTAGAAAATCAAATAATGTTTATAAAATGGTTGCGAATTTATGAATATTTGGCATAAATTTTAAAAACTTCGAGTCGATGAGGGCACCTCTAAACATAACATGAGATTACTGATTTCTCTTTTGTTTAATATTTACTTAAAATAGCAACTTTCTACAGGTATACCGAAACAGAAATCAAAAATTAATACAATCGCTCTACCCTACTGTGAAGATTGATTTCAACGCAAATTTTAAACTTTTTTGTTGCCTTGGCACCGCCAATTAGATAAAGGCTTCGTCGTACAATCGACTGTATTATTTAACTACTACAAATTTTACGTTGTCTCTTTAACCTGCAATTCGTGCTGCCATTTCGCCCAACATATGTCTAAAGCAACTACCCAAGCAATTTACTAAAACACCGAAATGCTTTCATCGCTTCAACAAGTGAGTTTATGCAACTTTTTTACCATTTTTCGTAGAGAAGCTTCTTTTGCATTTAACATTCAGCACTTTTACATGCAGTACTTCTCGTGCACTTCTGAATTGAATTACCTGTAGTGTAAGTATATTATATATACGTATATATGGTATATGCTTGCATGATTGTTTCATGCTTCAGCTAATTTCATTATACATATAAACATATTTACAAATTTATCTATCTACAAGCGATTCCTATGCAAGTTTAAGCTCAAACTACACAAACACTGAATGTTTGCAAACTCTTCAAACCTGTTTACAGCTGCCAATTTTTAAATATCAAAACCAACCGACCAACTTAGTAGTAGCCACCTCAACACTAACACCTCTAGCACTCAAACTTGCTTTCACTTGGCTAAGTTCTAGTATATTTGCACATTAGATATTTCCCAGTGTAATTTTTATTTGCAAATTACCCATAAATTTATATTTTTTATCTTAAATAAAAGGATCCAGGGTAAAAAACACTTAATTTTTAATTTAAATCGCACCAAAATCATTTTATTTTCCTATATATTTTATATGCTAATTTTTGATCTTTCGCAATAAAGATTTTATCTAAAAAAAATTAAGGCCAGAACTTTAAAAGTGATATTTTTTTCAACATAAACGCAGTTAAAGGTATGCATCAAAAGGTATGTATGCATCAAAGGTACTGTATTCAGAATTGTTGTTGCGTTTCAAAAGGTAAAAGAGAAATGCTTTAGACACGGGCAAAAAGTAAAGTTGTGAAATAACAGACACGTTACCACACATATCTCTGTGTGTTTGGATATTGAAATGTTTGCCGACATTGCCACTGCTCAAATATTTAAAATTTTAACTAACTAGTACTAAGTCTACAACTATTCATACAATATAAATATTTCAATACACTCATATAACTAAATATTGGAAAAACCCAACACTTTTGTTGTATTCTGCTTGCGGGAACGTCTCAGATAGTTCACCCATTGAGTATAATTTTTGATGACTCGTTCGAGTATTTCGACTGGTAACTGGCAAATAATAAGCGTAATGTTTGCCTCCAAGGTCTGAATCAAAGTGTGATTTTCCGCATAGACTTTAGACTTTACATATCTCTACAGGAATAAGTCTAACAGTGTGATATCACACGCTCTTGATGCCAAATCGACCGGTCCAAAAAGTGAAATTATCTACTCCCCGAAGTGTTGTCTCTATAAATCCCTTGATAGCTGTGATTTGTGAGAAGTAGCGCCATCTTGTTGAAACCAAATGTCGTCGAGATCACGAGTTTAAATTACAGGCATCAAGTAGTTTGTTATCGTGGCGCGGTAACGGTTGTCATTTACGGTTAATTTTTCACCTTATTCGTTGCGTAGTGTTACATACGTATGAATGATATGATGTAATATCAAAAGCAAAAAAATGGATATGGCGAATACCTAGTAGCTTCCAATATTGGTTGCTTCTGAATTATGAAGTGCCAGTATCCTTATACTCTAAGGGGCACGAACACGAAAATATAGAACTAGGATTTTATCTAAGCTCAACCCGAAAAACTTCAACAGAAATATACCGCATAACTGCTACTTTCTCTCGAGGAGGCACAAAAAAGGAGTTCCACTGACATTCTACGTGAAATTCAAGACGAATATAATTTTAAATAAATTTTTACTATTAGAATTTAAGTTTAACATAGGTTTTAATAAAATTAGTGAAAATACAATAAATATAGAGTTAAGTGTAATTAATTGTAAGCTTTAGTTTAAGCGGAATTCAATAAAGGAGCATAGCTCACGAAAAATATTTTTTTATAAAAAACTATATTAAAGCCTGAAAACCAAAAAGTAAGGCTACGCGAGTGGCGATTGATAAACGGTACTAATTGCAAAATTAAAGCAAAAACAAAATACATAAACGCGAAACGCGAAACGCAATAAAAAAGCCCGAAAATAAAAAAGTAAGGCTGCGCGTGTGATAACCAGTTAAGAATAATACTGTGCTGACGAGCAACTACAACGCAATACCACGTGGGATTTGGCAAGGTCAAGGGCCCCCCATATTATCAGAAAAAGGTCAACCCTGGAATGTCTTACAAAAAATCCTATGGAGAGCTGAAAACCACTACTGTAAGCTTTTACAGAACATTTTAATATTACTAAACAAATTATTGTTATTACAAAAAATAAGAAATTTTAATCGAGAAGTTCTCGAACGAATTAATGTGCAGACTATAACTGACTTTACCAAACCCAACCACAGCGTTACACTAAACGCAAACAATATAAACGAATTAGACAAGAATCCAGATATGGTTAAATGCCTTAGAGAATTTTCGGGACGACCAGGAGAATTTAACTCCTGGAGGAAAAGCGTCAACAGAATTTTTAAGGCATATGAAGGCGTTAAGAATACCCCTAAGTACTTCACAATACTCCATACGATCAGGCATAAAATAATTGGCGATGCCGACACCGCACTGGAATCGTACAATACTCCACTTTATTGGAATCAAATCCGAAAATGCCTTATGATACATTATTCGGATAAAAGGGACATAGAAACCCACGAATACCAGATGACCACTCTGGTCCAATGCCACGATGACATTCCGACCTTCTACCAAAAAGTTTACCAACACCTTTCTGTTATATTAGACAAAACTTGATGTCTCCAGTTAAGCGACGAGTTCATACAGACTATGAGCAATTCATATAGGGACTAAGCCCTTTACACATTTATTAGAGGACTAAATGGCGATTTACCTCGTCTTCTCAGCATGAGAGAACCGACAACCTTGCCCCAAGCACTACATTTATGTCAAAAACTTGACAACATGACGTATGGAATTAGTTATGCGAATAATACCCACATAACCAATATTCAACCACCACCAGGACCTCCCCGAAATAATAATTTTAATAACAATAGAGCTTTTTACCCCGAACTAACACATTCCCACTCTCCCAGAGGAAATTTCGACCAACATGCATTCGGTCGTCAACCAAACCGGTATCCCTAATACTCTACCAATTATATGCAAAATAATCAAGGCTTCATGCTGAGGTTCAATAGTTACGCGAACAACCCCCATATTACTGCAGGAAATAATTCCTTTAATAGCAGACAGAACTTACCACCTAAACCACCGACCGACAGATTCTTCTTCTTCTTTACTGGCGTAGACACCGCTTACGCGATTATAGCCGAGTCAACAACAGCGCGCCAGTCGTTTCTTCTCTTCGCTACGTGGCGCCAATTGGATATTCCAAGCGAAGCCAGGTCCTTCTCCACTTGGTCCTTCCAACGGAGTGGAGGTCTTCCTCTTCCTCTGCTTCCCCCGGCGGGTACAGCGTCGAATACTTTCAGAGCTGGAGTGTTTTCGTCCATTCGGACAACATGACCTAGCCAGCGTAGCCGCTGTCTTTTAATTCGCTGAACTATGTCAATGTCGCCGTATATCTCGTACAGCTCATCGTTCCATCGAATGCGATATTCGCCGTGGCCAACGCGCAAAGGACCATAAATCTTTCGCAGAACTTTTCTCTCGAAAACTCTCAACGTCGACTCATCTGTTGTTGACATCGTCCAGGCCTCTGCACCATATAGCAGGACGGGAATTATGAGTGACTTATAGAGTTTGGTTTTTGTCTGTCGAGAGAGGACTTTGCTTCTCAATTGCCTACTCAGTCCGAAGTAGCACCTGTTGGCAAGAGTTATCCTGCGTTGGATTTCAAAGCTGACATTGTTGGTGGTGTTTACGCTGGTTCCAAGATAGACGAAATTATCTACAACTTCAAAGTTATGACTGTCAACAGTGACGTGAGTGCCAAGTCGCGAGTGCGACGACTGTTTGTTTGATGACAGGAGATATTTCGTCTTGCCCTCGTTCACTGCCAGACCCATTTGCGTTGCTTCCTTGTTCAGTCTGGAGAAAGCAGAACTAACGGCGCGGGTGTTGAGACCGATGATATCAATATCATCGGCATACGCCAGCAGCTGTACACTCTTATAAAAGATTGTACCTGCTCGATTAAGTTCTGCAGCTCGAACTATTTTCTCCAGCAGCAGATTGAAGAAATCGCACGATAGGGAGTCGCCTTGTCTGAAACCTCGTTTGGTATCGAACGGCTCGGAGAGGTCCTTCCCGATCCTGACGGAGCTTTTGGTCCCGCTCAATGTCAGTTTACACAGCCGTATTAGTTTTGCGGGGATACCAAATTCAGACATTGCGGCATAAAGGCAGCTCCTTTTCGTACTGTCGAAAGCAGCTTTAAAATCGACGAAGAGGTGATGTGTGTCGATTCTCCTTTCACGGGTCTTTTCCAAGATTTGGCGCATGGTGAATATCTGGTCGGTTGTTGATTTACCAGGTCTGAAGCCACACTGATAAGGTCCAATCAGTTTGTTGACGGTGGGCTTTAATCTTTCACACAATACGCTCGATAGAACCTTATACGCGATATTAAGGAGGCTAATCCCACGGTAGTTGGCGCAGATTGTGGGGTCTCCTTTTTTATGGATTGGGCATAGCACACTTAAATTCCAATCGTTGGGCATGCTTTCGTCCGACCATATTTTACAAAGAAGCTGATGCATGCTCCTTATCAGTTCTTCGCCGCCGTGTTTGAATAGCTCGGCTGGCAATCCATCCGCCCCCGCCGCTTTGTTGTTCTTCAGGCGGGTAATTGCTATTCGAACTTCTTCTTGGTCGGGCAATGGAACGTCTTTTCCATCGTCATCGATTGGGGAATCGGGTTCGTCTTCTCCTGGCGTTGTGTGTTCACTGCCATTCAGCAGGCTGGAGAAGTGTTCCCTCCATAATTTAAGTATGCTCTGGGCATCGGTGACTAGATCACCTTGGGGGGTTCTACATGAGTATGCTCCGGTCTTGAAACCTTCTGTAAGCCGCCGCATCTTTTGGTAGAATTTTCGAGCATTACCCCTGTCGGCCAGCTTATCAAGCTCTTCGTACTCACGCATTTCGGCCTCTTTCTTTTTCTGTCTACAAATGCGTCTCGCTTCCCTCTTCAACTCTCGACCGACAGATTAATTACCAGAATATGCCCAATACATTCCAGGATTATCGACCACCGAAACGTCCGATTTCCGCACAACTGAGTCACCCTCCAAGTAAAATACAACGAAATTCTTTTACTAACGCAGTAGAACTAGACCCGAATAGAATATATGATCACAATTCCCACCATAATAGTTATGTAGTATAATGCAGGTAAAAATTAGCCTGATACCATTAATTTTTTATTAGATGATTTTAGATGAGCGCCGTCTTCACTGCCTTATTACGAATTTAGAACAAGGCGCGGAGACACAATAGATTTTCTTATTGATACCGGATCTAATAAGTATTATAATCAATCGACTAGGATTAGGAACCCAATTCTGATCGAAAAGCCCTTTACAGTAAAATCAGTTGACGGGACAATTGAAATTATCCACCACACCTTTGTAGACGCTTTTGGACCAACAGTAGGAACAATAAAATCTTTCATATTACCAACTCTAAATTCGTTCCACGGCATAGTAGGCAATTTAATGACAAGTTGCCAAATATAAATATAATGTTAAAACAGCGAATATCACACAAAGTTAATAATGTGGCAATCGATATTCCATATTTCTCACTGCAATAACAAAACAAAATTAGTAAAATTATTAATAAGTGCCCAAAACTTTTCTCTGATCCTGATGAAAATCTCACCTACTCTTGTAAACGGTAAATTCCGGACAACAACTAAAACCCCTGTCTACGCCAAGCCATACCCAGATTCTGTGGCATTAAAATACGAAATTGAACGCCAAATTGAAGAACTTCCAGCTTACGGAATAATAAGGAGATCGAAATCTCTTTAGCGAAAAAAATATCGATTGGTCGTAGGTTACCGTAAACTCAATTCAGTTACGGTCCCCGATAAATATCCTATACCAGAAATTAATGAAGTCCTTGCAAATCTGCGAAATAATAAACCGTCATCGATGTTTCATCAGATCAACTTCGCGAGATATAGAAAAAAAAAGATATAGAAAAGTACGGCTGAGGACCGGTCCACGCTTTACTGAGGCTGACACATACATAGATAATACTATTACTCTACTACTACCATCTACAAGATTTTTATTAGGTATTAAAAAAATATAGAATTTTTGTAAAGCAACTTGTGTTACTTTACAAAAAAATTGATCATAAAGCATTTCGTGTGTTAATTAAGCATTGCTTTTGGAGGGAATAAGGGAAAACACTTTTGAAACAGGTGTAAAAAACAATGGCGCATCCTGGTGGTCTGAAAAAAAATCAAAAGAAATTCTTAATCAGTAAGGATGGTGTTATAGTTTTAAAATTTTTTTTGAAAAATGGCGACTGCCTGAAAATAAAAATCATTTTTTACGCTTTTTTTTGAAATTCCTGAATTTTTTTAAAATATTAAAAACAAAGGATTAAGGATTATATAAATACAAAGCATAAAGGATTATACAAAGAAGGTTCACACAAAATTTCAAGTAAATCGGTTCTATAGAACTTGAGATAATGCCGGTACCGTGTGGAAAAAAGTGGTTTCGAGAAAAACGCGTTTAAAAAAGTGAGTCTAACCACCTACCAGGCTAGGTACTGCGTCACTAAAGTAACTGTAGCTCTTAAAATAATTTTATTTTTAAAAAATCCTTTAAAGAATATGTTCTTAAGGGTCTAAAATTTAAATATATGAAAAAAACGATTTTTTTCAAAATTCTAGAGTAGAATACCCCCTTAAGGAAGATAGAAATAGTACAAGTAATTCACAAAAGTAGAATAGTACTATGTATTGACATTCTTTGCAGAATATTACAACCACTACGTCTGGCGGAAGTACAAATACTCGATTACTCAAACTCCCAACTTATTACAATAGAAAAGGGAACGACTAGACTACAAACAGGAACATTTAGGATACTACATGAAATTGATATGGAAAAATAAAAAAAATAAAAACTATCCGCAAAAACCCTAATTAACCTTTCATATTCCACCTAACAACGCAGGTAAGAGACCAACTGAACAATCTAAAACTAGAGCAAAAAATAAGAAGATCAATAAATGTCCAGGGTAGCGCATTTCCCTGCGCCATA